>NC_060187.1:60180761-60290761 GCF_021184085.1 Oncorhynchus gorbuscha
GGACCATGCCCCAGGACTACCTGACATGATGACTCCTTGCTGTCCCCAGTCCACCTGGCCATGCTGCTGCTCCAGTTTCAACTGCTCTGCCTTATTATTATTCGACCATGCTGGTCATTTATGAACATTTGAACATCTTGGCCATGTTCTGTTATAATCTCCACCCGGAACAGCCAGAAGAGGACGGGCCACCCCACATATGCTCTCTCTAATTCTCTCTTTCTTTCTCTCTCTCGGAGGACCTGAGCCCTAGGACCGTGCCCCAGGACTACCTGACATGATGACTCCTTGCTGTCCCCGGTCCACCTGACTGTGCTGCTGCTCCAGTTTCAACTGTTCTGCCTTGTTATTATTCGACCATGCTGGTCATTTATGAACATTTGAACATCTTGGCCATGTTCTGTTATATTCTCCACCCGGCACAGCCAGAAGAGGACGAGCCACCCCACATATGCTCTCTCTAATTCTCTCTTTCTTTCTCTCTATCGGAAGACCTGAGCCCTAGGACCCTGCCCCAGGACTACCTGACATGATGACTCCTTGCTGTCCCCGGTCCACCTGACTGTGCTGCTGCTCCAGTTTCAACTGTTCTGCCTTGTTATTATTTGACCATGCTGGTCATTTATGAACATTTGAACATCTTGGCCATGTTCTGTTATAATCTCCACCCGGCACAGCCAGAAGAGGACTGGCCACCCCACATAGCCTGGTTCCTCTCTAGGTTTCTTCCTAGGTTTTGACCTTTCTAGGGAGTTTTTCCTAGCCACCGTGCTTCTACACCTGCATTGCTTGCTGTTTGGGGTTTTAGGCTGGGTTTCTGTACAGCACTTTGAGATATCAGCTGATGTACGAAGGGCTATATAAATAAATTTGATTTGATTTGATTTAAAAAAATAACAAATACAAAATAAGGCTTTAGCTACAGACAAATTCCATCCCCTGCACTGACACTTTCTGAAATTGTGGTAATTCATTGACACTCACAGGACTGGAGGCTGGGGGACCTATTCTCCTGTGACACCACTGACGTGGAGCCCCGACTGGCACAGGAAGAAACTGACACTAGGTCAGTGAACCAGGAGAGGTGGAGAAGACTCTTAATCAGCACCTGTCTACTTCAAGGGCATATAAATGCTCTTTCCCCTCTGTCCTCTCCCTTTCTATCTCTCTCTGTCTCCCTCTTGCTCTCTCTTTCCATCTCTTGCTCTCTTTTCATCTCTTTCTCGATATAATACCTCTCTCACACACTTTCTCTCTCCTGAACAAATGAATGTACTTCCCTCCCCACTACCTCTCATGGCTGCTACTGCCTCTGCTCCCTGCTGCCTGCCTGCCTGCCTGTCCTCCACTCTGCTCACCTCAATTTTCACACAAGGTTAACTGAATTATCTCCCTCCCGTTCACAGCCTACTCCTGCTAGAGCAGTGGTATTCAAAGTCGGGGTTGCGACCCCTAGTGGGTTGCTGGAGAATTGCAGTGGAGTTGCCAACATATTAGTAACATTTCAAATATCTACTAACCCAAATCCTAGCTTTAACCGTAACCTTAACCTTTATCCTAACCATAAACTTAATTCATACCCTAGCCCTGACCTTAATCCTTACCCTAACCCTTATTCTAAACCTAATCCTAATCCTAGCCCTAACCTTAACCCTTATTCTAACCCTAACCTTAACAAGCAGTTGCTTAGCAATTTATAGTTTGTTGACAGCATGACCATCTGTAGACCATCTACAGATAAAAAAATCTGGACTATCCAAGTAAAATATGACCGATTTATTTTATGGGACAATATAAAGAGATGATTTGAAAAATACAATTTTATTGAGTAAATGTAGGTATTGGCTCTCTTAGAGAGATGAAAATGTAATGAATTGACGTTTACTTGTTGATGTGAAAATCCAAATGTACAGATGCTAAGGTGGTGTCATTAGATTTGGGGTGGGGTGTGGTGTGGTGGGGTGGGGTGAGAAAAATGTGCTCCACAGAAATTTTTGAATAGCACTGTGCGTGTGCATGGGAATAGAGCAATTCAGAATACTATCACACACACACACAGACAGACACACATGCGCGCACATGCACAGATGCCTCCCATTTAACAGAGCTTGGGGTTTCAGATGAAATCGACATGTCCATGAAGAGGAGAGTAGTTGTACAGAGTTATCTGACTTACAGAATCTGCTGGCCAAAAGTAATGGAATTTAGATGACTTCACCCTAGTCGAGTGACCTTGCGCAGGTTACAACTTGAACAAACAGTACAGTAAACTTTACAGCTGCATACCGTGGGCGGGTGTGTGCGGTACACTCCAAGGCTTCTTCGGGAGGTCGCTGTAGGATATAACGGTTCTACCTGGAACAACAAAGGGTTATTCAAAGGGTTCTCCTATGGCGACAGCCTGAAGAATCTTTGAAGGTTGTAGATTGCACCTTTTTTTCTAAGAGTGTTCACCAGTATGCGGACAGAACAACCTGAGTGAAACAGAGCATGTAACAGAAAACAGCGATTCAGCATTGTGGTTAGAGCGCTGACCAGAGAGAGCCCTTTATGCAAGGTACTTAACCTGGGGCGGTGGTTTAACTGTAAGCCAAGGACCCCCATGGGTCTCTATCTGCCCAGCAACAGACACAATCATACCAAGAGCACTATTCATGGTTAGGGTGTTACTCTGGCCTAATCTAAACACTTCTCACTTCTCCACCTCAATCCCACAAGGAGTCATCATTGTTCTCCAACATCAATTTACCATCAGGGGCTACAGAATGTCCTCCAGTGAAACTGGTTCTGCTGTCCCATAATAAACTAATAAATAAAAAAAGTAACGTCCCTTTTTCAGGGCCCTGTCTTTCAAAGAGAATTCGTAAAAATCCAGATAACTTCACAGATCTTCATTGCAAAGGGTTTAAACACTGTTTCCCATACAATTAATGAACATGCACCTCTGGAACGGTCGTTAAGACACTAACAGCTTACAGACGCTAGGCAATTAAGGTCACAGTTATGAAAACTTAGGACACTAATAATGCCTTTCTACGGACTCTAAAAACCACCAAAAGAAAGATGCCCAAGGTCCCTGCTCATCTGCGTCAACGTGCCTTAGGCAAGGAGGCACGAGGACTGCAGATGTGGCCAGGGCAATACATTGCAATGTCTGTACTGTGAGACGCCTAATACAGCGCTACAGGGAGACAGGACGGACAGCTGATCGTCCTCCGCAATAGGCTGAGAGAGGCTGGACTGAGGGCTTGTAGGCCTGTTGTAAGGCAGGTCTTCACCAGACATCACCGGCAACAACGTCGCCTATGGGCACAAACCCACCGTCGCTGGACCAGACAGGACTGGCAAAAAGTGCTCTACACTGACAAATCACAGTTTTGCCCAGGGGTGATGGTCAGATTCGCGTTTATCGTCGAAGGAATGAGGCCTGTACTCTGGAGCGGGTTTGGAGGTCGATTTGGAGGTGGAGGGTCCGGCATGGTCTGGGGCGGAGTGTCACAGCATCATTGGACTCAGCTTGTTGTCATTGCAGGCAATCTCAACGTTGTGTGTTACAGGCAAGACATCCTCCTCCCCTCCAGCACGACAATGCTACCAGCCATACTGCTCGTTCCGTGCGTGATTTCCTGCAAGACAGGAATGTCAGTGTTCTGCCATGGCCAGCGAAAATTCCGGATCTCAATCCCATTGAGCACGTCTGGAACCTGTTGGATCGGAGGGTGAGGGCTAGGGCCATTTCCCCCAGAAATGTCCAGGAACTTGCAGGTGCCTTGGTGGAAGACAGCAAGAACTGTCAAATCTGGTGCAGTCCATGAGGAGGAGATGCACAGCAGTACTTAATGCAGCTGGTGGCCACACCAGATACTGACTACAACTTTTGATTTTGACCCCACCTTTGTTCAGGGACACATTATTCAATTTCTGTTAGTCACATGTCTGTGGAACTTGTTCAGTTTATGTATCTTGTTATGTTCATACAAATATTTACACATGTTAAGTTTGCTGAAAATAAACGCAGTTGACAGTGAGCGGATGTTTCTTTCATGTATACACCAGGGTTTCCATTAGGAACATGTTGCAGCGGACATTTGACCGGCAGCAATTTCATTTCCTGGACATTTTGTCTTTTTTTGTTCCTTTTTCTTTAGTCTTTTAGTCTGCCATATTCCCGATGAGTGTGCATAATTCACTGTCTTTATCGTTGGGTCAATGACACTTTTTTTCCCTAGGACAATCATTTTCTCCTCCAGGTTAGATGGACGTCACATTGAATTTATCTCTGCTTTTCGTAGGCCTAACATATGGATATTTTTATTGATCTGTTTGTCATTGTGAGGAGAGTTGGCTACCCTGTAATTTTTGTCGTATCAAAAAGATTCTACTGTCTCCGGTCACATAAAGTGTAGGAGAACTGCATGAAATGAGTTTGTCAAAGGTCAACATTTCCCTGTGCAAAGGACAAGAAATGTAGGCGATCTGATATAGCCTAGGCCTACTCTAAGCCACTATGAGCAGCATTAAATAATACCTTCTGAGAACAGTAATCAAGTTATATATAAACTGCACTCGATCACTGTTCTCAAAAAAGGCTATTCAATGCAGTGCATAGTGGCTTAGAGTAGCCTAAATCTTGACTATCCCATCGAATCATCACATTGGGAATAGTAGGCTCCCTTACCTAAGTCTGCAAATGCGAGGATGCATGGAATGATTTAATATGAAGATGCATTTTTATGGTGAATATTAGCTTCCCCAAACTTCAAACCCACACAGCGCCTATGTTAGAATAACTGCACACATTTACTTTCCCTCAGTCAACAAGACAAGTAAACGCCCAGCAAAATCAATAGCCTATGTCAATCTACTATATCCCCCATTGTAGAAAAGTTGACCTATTCTATTGGTTAGATGTCATTCTGTGCTGGAAAGAATAGCCTTTTCCAAACAGATTCTGGGACAGTTGTGGGATGATAGATTCCAAATTCATACAACCAGTGGGCCTAGGCTACATTAAAAACACACAAACGTTAAAAGGCAATAAGGTTCATGCAACGGATCAGAACGTTAAGCATAAATTGTTGCTAAACAAGTATTTCTTCAAATTATAAACGCAGCAATGCCGCTATGCGCTAATGTTCCTTCCGTTATGCAATTAAGCAGGAAATCACCATTGTGAGCTGTTTCATGTGACAGAGATGAAAATATCCGTTAGGAAATGAGGTAAGATCTAAACATGCAACAATTAGCAGGGGTTGCTAATATGATTAGGATTGTGCATTTGGCTAATGGACAATGCAAGAAAGTTGATTTTGAAAAACAATAACTACTGGTTTCAATAGCATATGGAATTCTTCATAAAATAATTGCCTGCACGTTTAGTTGTATTTTGGCTAGGCTACTTTGAAGCATGGTAAGATATTCCTCATAATATATAGTCAAGTGTTCAAGTTGCAAACAATGAAGTATCTGTTTTCTCATTGCAAAGTGGTGTGTGCCGTACTGAAGCCTGTCTAGTTGCCTATGCACTTAAATGGCGAATGGGGAGCCTGCTTCATGTACCAGTTGATAAATAAAAATAGTTGCTCTTTTTAATCGTGGCCATTGTTTTTTTTTACACTCAATTGCCTTTAGAATTGTTGTGCAAATGACTGTGTTTATTAAAGCACATGTTTCACTCCAGTAGCAACAAACAGCTGTTTGAGCTGCAACAGCATCTCTCGTGCTACATCGACTGTTATTTCAATCAATGAATATGCTAAAACACATTATTTCGCAATGGGATTGGCCGGTGGCAATTTTATTTATTGGCTTTTCATTTTTTGTTTGGGGGGAGGGTTGGCTTTTACCAGCCAACAGAAACCCTTGTACACACACACACACACACACACACACACACACACACACACACACACACACACACACACACACACACACACACACACACACACACACACACACACACACACACACACACACACACACACACACACACACGGATCCCCCCTGTTCACTGTCTAAAGTGATTTACGTTCCCTGCTAACTTCCAGGAAAAAGTAGCTTCTCAATTTGCCTCTCTTATCATGTGTGGTGGGAAAAGCAGGAGAAGAGGGGAGGCGGTTGGAGACGGATCAAATAAATATCGCTCCAGGAGACCCGTCGTGGGCCAGGCAGTGTGTAATGGGATGGCACACCGTAACACAAAAGCACTACACAACCTCAAACGAAGAATGTGAGGGAGAACACACTTCTGTACTTCACTGTACTTCACACATATGATGTCCAAATTAGGACTTAATATTACAAGAGGTAGCATGTAGATGTAACTGCCAAAATAATGGAAACACTTGAGTTAATGAGGGATACAAAGCATATTGAACGCAGCTGTTTCCACACAAGTGTTTTTCCTGAGTTAATAAGTGTCATCATGTATAAAAATGCTGGGCAGGCCATTATTTTGGCTACCATGGCGATGGATAACAATGCCCCCCATCCACAGGGCTCGAGTGGCCACCGAATGGTTTGATGAGCATGAAAACGATGTAAACCATTTGCCTCAGTCACCAGATCTCAACACTTACGAGAGATGCTGGAGCGGTGCCTGAGACAGTGCATTCCACCACCATCAACAAAATGCCAAATGATGGAATTTATTGTGGAAGAATGGTGGTCACGTTCCTCCAATGGAGTTCCAGACACTTGTAGAATCTATGCCAAGATGCGTTGAAGCTGTTCTGGCTCATGGTGGCCCAAAACCCTATTGAGACAAAATGTTGGTGTGTCCTTTATATTGGCAGCAGTGGACGTCAGTGATGTTTAAGATTTTTTTTATGAGCATTTCCTTATTTCTATTACATTATATTAGCTGACTGTCATTCATATTCCATTCACCCAGGTCAATGTAACAGTGATAGGTTTAGGCTACTACATGATACTCAAAATGTTCCTATACCCATCATGAGGTTGCAATAACCTAGCCTTATGAATGAAAGTTTACAACGTAGGTGCACACAGGTCGAGAGAAAACGTTGAGGAGGCATGGACAGACAGTGACACATTCAATACCGCCTTGCACACTCTTGCCTGCATCTAGCTGATATAGGGTGTAATCATTAGTCCAACAGTTGCAAACGAGAGTTTCTATTGGACAAATTTAGGTATGTTTATATCCATTTTGTTCCATTTCAGAAACATTTTTCAACAGTATAGTCAGAATGAATACACCCCTAATCACAAGTAAACACAGTTCACTTTCATAAAAGCCACGTTGTATTCCTTCTCGCATCTATGCGCTCTCCTCCTGTCATCTTTTCCCTTCGGCGCTTGTGGGCATCAATGCACAACACATCAGCTGTACGTGACCAAGCGAAAAAACCTTTCCAAAACAAATCATATCATAACTGCTTCACGCAGCCTACATCGTTGTCACCATATTAGCAAAAGTATTGTCATAGTCAACATAGCTAATAGAACTAACATGTTAGTAAACCTGCTACAATCATACAGTAATGTTACAGTGTACAGTCAGTAAGCAGTTTAGCACTTACACTGGCGGGCCCCGGTGGCAATACATTTGTAAAACCAAATTTACCTTGACTTGGATGAGTTCCAGTGTTCCAGTGTGGATAGTCATAGCCAGCTAGCTAATATAGCTAAACCAGCGAGCTGCATTTGCTATCTTAGTAAGGGAAACTGAAAGCTCTCTTGCTTCTCCTTCATTTAGGAATAAATGTATTTGTTAAAAGCTATTCAACTATTTTCTTTCTCTCTCTTTGAGTCAACTACTCAACACATGTTATGCACTGCAGTGCTAGCTAGCTGTATCTTATGCTTTCAGTACTAGATTCATTCTCTGATCCTTTGATTGGGTGGACAACATGTCAATTCATGCTGCAAGAGCTGTGATAGGGTGGAGGATGTCCTCCGGAAGTTGTCATAATTACTGTGTAAGTCTATGAAAGGGGATGAGACCCATGAGGTTTTGTGTTGAAGTCAATGTACCCAGAGGAGGGTGGAAGTTAGCTGTCCTACACCATGGTGCAAAATAGTATGTTTTAATCAATGATTTGGTGTAGTGATTATGTTTAGTGTTGTTTTATCTAAAAAGGGAAAAAAAATGTAACATCTGAAAATCACTGAGAAGGATGGTCCTCCCCGTCCTCCTCTGAGGAGCCTCCACTGATTGGCAGTTACCTTGTACAGTATGTCCTAATATGAACTTACTGCAGCGAGAAATGGCACAGAAAACAAACACAGATGCCAGTATGATCTCTAATGTAGCTTGAGGAGTGACAGACTATGAGAAGGGATTTAAGGGCTGGATGTAAGGGCTGCCTATAGCAATTTTACTCATCTGATCACATTTGCATTTCACAAGGTGACTTTAAAGTGCATTTGACAACGTCTAATCAGATTCTATCCTCATCGCAAAAACACGAGAGAGAAATGAAGGAAGATATGAGGAAAGCTTCCGAGGCAAACAGACAATTTGTTTGCCAACTTTTGATTAATTTGAACATTTACACTGCATGCCCTTTCAAAGAGCAATTTACTATAAGAAGTAAAACCATTAATAATTGCAATGGGTATAACCAATGATGACAGTTGTGTGTGCATGAATTTAAGCTTAAGCAACAGGCATCCACACCAAAAATCCAAACTGAGCTTAGTGCTATGTGGGCTGTATGGTGATATAATTTGACAGTATTGATTTTACACGCTGTTTGTTCCCCACATATATTCATATTTCATGAACATTCCACCGAAGAGCAATGTTGTGCTTTCTCTCCCTGACTCACTCAGCCTCCAAATCAATGTCCATTAAAGCAGACTCATATGTCACTGGTTTTGTTTCCCATTCATTTGGCATCCGCATGGATTGTCCCCACTTCATCTGAGCAGCCTAGAACATCATGTCATGTACCATGCTTGGGCAGATGCTATTTTATAATCGCATGCTTGACCTCCACTCGGTTCATATTACATTGGTAATAATAGATTGGTAATGCAGAGGATCACATGTGGGTGAGTGCAGATGTGGGCCTGCACTGTATGTCTGTGACAGTCATGTGGTCATGCTGGGAAAAGGGCAGGTGGGAGTTGTGAGCTGAGTAATGTTTTATACACTGTGTCTATGTGATGAGAAGTACTGTTTCCCTGTGTGTGTGTGTGTGTGTGTGTGTGTGTGTGTGTGTGTGTGTGTGTGCGTGCGTGCGTGCGTGTGTGTGTTTTATGACTTTGCAACATTATTCCACACAACTTCTTCATCATTCAAACACAGGGGTCAAATCTCAATAATAAAGGAAGAGACATGTTGTTCCTGGATGGAGGGGAATAATAGACATTGATGAATCTTACCTCCTCTCCCGTCAGGTAGTACGCAGAGAGCAGCCCACCGACGTAACGGATATTCACCTCGAAGAGAGAAGCCTCGCCGTTCTGTAAGAGAGATCACACGGTATCAGAGTTGGAATTCCCCCGTTCAGGACACAGCCCAATCTCATAAATGACTAGTCAAAATCACTCGTATTTCTATCAACAGTCGCATGGCAACACCAACCAATCAGCCGTGTGACAATATAGAGTTTAAAAACATAATCAATAATTAATCAATCTAAATATTTAATTGAGCAATAATAATGAATGACATTTTGATGTTTGCGCTTTTGAGCCAAAGAAACACGTCAGAAATCCATATGTGAAGATCTCTTCACCGTGATAAAGGTGATACAAAGGAATGGCCGGCGTGTTGCCCATTGAAAACAGTGGAGTTATGCATAGTGTTATACAGTAGCAGTTAGCTAGAGAGTAGGCTTGTACCATCTTAGAACTAGTAATGCTTCCCATCCACAGCCTTATAAGATTCCATTTATATACGTTAAATAAAGACTCTAGAAAGGAATATTTCCATAAAGCCAGGGAAGAGAGTCAAAGGCTTGCGAAAATGTTCGCTGCATTCTACTCACTCTCATGTCTAAGGATGTTTCGAACCACGGGGAGACTGTCGATTCTCCTCTGGCAGCCTTAGAAAATATACACCGTCTAGTTCATTGACGACTCTCCACTCTTAACTCTTTTTCGTGTTTTCTCATCGCTGTCTTTCCTATTCCCTTTGTTGTGAGTTCCAGGATTTGAAAGTGGCGAAACGGTGCTAGGCTTTCCTTTTCCATCTCCTGTTATGTCTGGTTCAACACAACTATCCAGGACAGGATGGTGCAACTGGGTTAAGATTAAGCTGTCGGAATACACCATCTCAGAGTGCAATTAGTGCTCTGTCAAATCTATTATTATAGCTCCTGGAGCGATTTGCTGTTCGCCAACGTCAGACAGAGTTTATCAGCGCACTGCTCCATATGTTATGGGAATTAAGTTAAGAGGTGTTAAGCACTAACACGTGTCCCTGAATGAGATGGCGGTATGTCACCATAATTACAGACACTCATTCTCGCCCGAGGTTGAGGTGACGATGGTGCTTATTGACTTGGAGACCCCTCAAGAAGGAAATTGCCATCTCAAGAAGCCACGATAAGGAAAGTGTAATTGGGTGCTACTGGAGAGGGTAATTACATCCAATCTGGAACCTTAGTAAAGATGTGGAGCGACTTTCTCTGGCATCCTCCCAACTCTATCGTTTTCCACTATACATTTGTACACCCTGTATGAGAAACTCACAAAGTAAAGTCATGTACTTTTAAAACGTTTTCAAGAGATGAGTGTTACAGTTTGACATTCTACAAAGTTGTTCAATTCTAGTCTTACACTTTGTAATTATCAGGTAATGACTACGGGGCTAATTTGCGACTGAGAAGTTGGCCACTTTTCTTTCAAGACAGTTTAACCAGTTAAATACTGTAAGACAAACTGCCAATCCTCTGCCATGGTGACCCAGCAGAGGCGTCTTACCAACCCATAGAGGAGTGGCCGCTCCATAATGGACCTAAAATGGTGGTGATTAGGGACAGACCTTTTTAATTTGTCACCAGTGATGGTGGCACTTTGGCAAGGACAGCCATAAGGTACAATGAGGGGAATGCAACGGTGACTACGGTTCAACTGATCTGGCTCATGCTACCAAATACAAGCAACTCTTCAAACGTCTCATGAAAGTTCATTTAGTATGAGTGGCTTATTCCAGAGGCGTTGATGCTGATTGGGTCCATTGATAACGAAATTCTATTATACAAGACTTTCAAAAACATTTCATTAAAACACATTTTTGTGCTTAATTTGCTATTTGTTCTGCCAGATGTTTTCCAGTCATATATTTCCCAATATAACACTGTTCATTTGCATCACAGGGAATTATTAGGTCTTGCATCTGCGTTCCAAGACCACACACTCTCCACTGCAAACAAAGCAGATCGCCTTGGGGAAGCTCAACGCTAAAACCCACGGTAACCACTTCCACTGAAAAAGAAAAGTGTGATTAAATCTCAGCATCACACACATACAGTATTGTCATGGGAGAAACAATAAAAAAAACAAATAAATCCAAAGTCTCCCCAGAAGGCTTTTCACGGGAATAAATAAAAAGCAATGTGTGCATATCTAATTGCTCCACTTTTCCAGTGCTGTGCAGAGTGGAAAATAAACTCAGGTGAAAGAAGGAATAAAGCCAAGCCTGTTGTTTATCATCCCCTGCCTTTCTCTCCTCCCTCTGCTCAGCAGTGCGTCTAATTAGACGACAACACAGGGCTGTCAGAGTTAACACGCCAGCTCTAACTGCCTCGGTTTCTGCCACCCAGAAGACCTTTCTGCTTGTGATCCTCGCTCTATTGTAAGAGCAACCCCACCTCCAGTACTGTACATACTGTATATAGAAGGAGATGCACTATTCAAATAAATTATTCATCTGGGATCGGTTAATGTCATACAAATTTGGTCAGCCGGTTAATTGACGGTAATTGATCGTTAATCAACATAAACCCGTTTGGCGTCTCCAGGCCGCCACACATACAAGCCGCTGAGGGGCGCACCTTTATAATATCTACATTTTTAAAAAGTCTAATAAAGCAACTGAATATACACCATCACAATACATGCATGATTTATTTTAAGCAGGTCAATAGGAACATTATGATATGAAGAACATTGATTTCAGAAGAACAGAACTGTATGTGCCATGCCATAGGCAGTAGGCTTGTTCATTTAGCAGACCAGATATGCTTATAAGCCCAGTGACATTATTTTATATTATATGATTAGGTTGCATGAATTCATAGTAAGAAGAATATAATTGAACTTAGCTGAATTAAATAGAAAGGATATTTTTCCCATTACGGAGCAAGATTGCACACACTGTACGAAGTGGCTATGTTGAGCATAAAAGTAGTTACATGAAACAGGACCTGCAGTATACTCTAGATCTAGAGTGATTTTTCAACTTTAGTTGGGAATGATACAAACCTTAGAATGCCTTAGAAATCAAAAGGTAAACTCAGCAAAAAAAGAAACGTCCTCTCACTGTCAACTGCGTTTATTTTCAGCAAACTTAACCTGTTAAGCCTACCCCTGTTTACTGCCCTTTCTGGAGGAATTGGGTACCCATATAAAACAGGATACATTTTTGTCAAAAGTTGCTAATATATGCATATAAAAAATATTATCGAATAGAAAACACTCTAAAGCTTCTAAAACCGTTTAAATTTTGTCTCTATGTAAAGCAGAAGTCTCAGGGCATGCATTCTCCCAAAGTCTCTCTTGTCATGGAAAAAGTTGGCCCAACTTTGACGTCATCGTATACGCCTTCCCAAACAACTACCGCTCTGGGAACAGTCTGTACGTGTTCAGCGCGAAGCCTGCTTTCAATGGGGCATCTCATTGTGAGAATCCGGTTTTTGGTCACTAGATGCCCCATTGTGCTTTTTGACCTTTTTGTGTTCCCTTGAGCCCCATTATTATTTGCACCTGTGCCTCGTTTCCCCTGATTGTATTTAAACCCTTAGTTTTCCTCAGTTCTTTGCTCTGTGTTTGTATGTTAGCACCCAGCCCTAGTATTCTGTGAACTCTTGTTGATCCCGGTGGACTCTCTTGTGGAATTCTTTTTTTGTTCTTGTTTATTTATTTTTGAGTATCTTTTGAGGCTTTTTATGCTATACCTACCACCTTGTGGATTTACCTTTTTGTCTTGGAGGATTACCTTAGTTCTTGTGGAATTCCTTTTGAGGTTGTGGAGTTTCATGTTTTCCTGAAGGACTTCACTTTTTACTTCATTAAATACACCGTCTCAAGTACTGCTGTGTCTGCCTCATCTTCTGGGTTCTGCCGACTATTCGTGGCTCAGTTGGTTAAGTGACTGTTTCTCACTCCGGAGACCCGGGTTGCGTAACCGGGTCCTGACAATGAGATGTTACCCCACTCTTCCACCAAGGAACCTGCAAATTCCCGGACATTTCTGGGGGGAATAGCCCTAGCCTTCACCCTCCGATCCAACAGGTCCCAGACATGCTCAATGGGATTGAGATCCGGACTTTTCGCTGGCCTTGGCAGAACACTGACATTCCTGTCTTGCAGGAAATCACGCACAGAACGCGCAGTATGGCTAGGGTCATTGTCATGCTGCAGGGTCATGTCAGGATGAGCCTGCAGGAAGGGTACCACATGAGGGAGGAAAATGTCTTGCCTGTAACACACAGCGTTGAGATTGCCTGTAATGACAACAAGCTGAGTCCGATGATGCTGTGACACACTGCCCCAGACCATGACGGACCCTCCACCTCCAAATTGATCCCGCTCCAGAGTACAGGCCTCGGTGTAACGCTCATTCCTTTGACGATAAACGCAAATCCATCCATCACCCCTGGTGAGACAAAACCGCGACTCGTCAGTGAAGAGCACTATTTGCCAGTCCTGTCTGGTCCAGCGACGGTGGGTTTGTGCCCATAGGTGACATTGTTGCCGGTGATGTCTGGTGAGGACCTGCCTTACAACAGGCCTACAAGCCCTCAGGCCTACAAGCCCTCAGTCCAGTCTCTCTCAGCCTATTGTGGACAGTCTGAGCACTGATGGAGGGATTGTGCGTTCCTGGTATAACTCGGGCAGTAGTTGTTGCCATCCTGTACCTGTCCCGCAGGTGTGACGTTCGGATGTACCGATTCTGTACAGATGTTGTTACACGTGGTCTGTCACTGCGAGGATGATCAGCTGTCCGTCCTGTCTCCATGTAGCGCTGTCTTAGGTGTCTCACAGTACGGATATTGCAATTTATTGCCCTGGCCACATCTGCAGTCCTCATGCCTCCTTGCAGCATGCCTAATACACATTCACGCAGATGAGCAGGGGCTCTGGGCATCTTTCTTTTGGTGTTTTTCAGTCAATAGAAAGGCCTCTTTAGTGTCCTAAGTTTTCATAACTGTGACCTTAATTGCCTACCTTCTGTAAGCTGCTAGTGTCTTAACGACTGTTCCACAGGTGCAAGTTCATTAATTGTTTATGGTTCATTGAACAAACATTGGAAACAGTGTTTAAACCCTTTACAATGAAGATCTGTGAGGTTATTTGTATTATTACGAATTATCTTTGAAAGACAGGGTCCTGAAAAAGGGCCGTTTCCTTTTTGGCTGTTTACATGGGATGCATGATGCGACTATAGACTATTGACGATTTGACAAAGTTCCTTGCCTCAGGCAGCACTCACTGTTTTCTCATGAAGTGATCATATTTTCACCCATCAGACTATTCTCAATTTAACCTTGTCTTTACTAATATGTCAAATTAGTTTCGATGTAGAACTGCTCATTATCAATTAGGCAGGAACAGGGGCAAGATTTAAAATTTTAAAAATGTAATCCGTATTCACTCAAATAGCGAATGGAGGCACACTTTCCTGCCGGAGTTTTCACTCATGTCATGTCGGGTAGGCTACTCTGGTTATTTCTCGGTGTGACAGGTGATATTCAGCAGAAACTCTGTATGCCATGAGCTCTCCAACCCTGTTCCTGCAGCTACCCAGTGCTTAAT
Source organism: Oncorhynchus gorbuscha (assembly GCF_021184085.1). Lineage (NCBI taxonomy): Eukaryota > Metazoa > Chordata > Actinopteri > Salmoniformes > Salmonidae > Oncorhynchus > Oncorhynchus gorbuscha. Next base: position 60,195,717 of record NC_060187.1, read on the forward strand.
TTGGGAAACCAAGTGAAATCTGTTCCGGAACATTGATAGTAACTGTTGACAGCCCCTCTCTCTGCACCTGGAGAGAGGAATGAAGGAGAGACGGGAGGAGATGGAAACACACAGTGGCAAGATATTCTGTAGCTGAAGGTGTCAATGTCAATGTGTCAGTCTATTAATATCAAAAATGCCCGATTACTTGGCTATTTAAAATCAAATACACATTCGTAGGCTAACTCTGAATTTGTTAAATTTAGGGTAGACCAATTAAACACCAAAGATATAGTTAAAAAAAAATGTTTATCTGCCAAGCGTAATATGTGGTAGGCTATGTATTGTATAACGGCACAATCATGACTTTAATTACATAGGCCTATGCTTAATCTATTTGTGTTTTGAATGAATCATCACTTTAGAAAGCACTGTCCATTTGTTGTGTTCGGCTTTGAAACAACATCCACAAGGGCCATGTTTTCCATTCAGTTTCAAACTGCTGTTGAACTTCTTCCTTCAAATGGATCAATCACAGTGAGGTGAGTTTTAAAAGCACAAACTGTTTTGATGGAAAGTGTTTGATTTGATTCGATGGCATTTGCATGGATATCAGAGTGGTTAGAGGGTCAACAGAGCCCTGAGTACCAGGCCATTAGGACCTGATGGTCATTAGCCAGTTGGATACTACTTACCAAAGCATGTCCACAGTGCATAAATGGAGATTACCGTGACTCAGCGGTCCCATAGGATTTTTATGTGGTCATGACTCATGACTGCTGGTGTGGCGGTAAAACTCACCGCAACAGCCCTAATCTCGGATGGGTTTTATATGGTCATGTCGAGTAGGTCTGACTCTTTGTCCCTCGCTGCACATTCCAAACGCAATTGGGTTATTTCATAAATCAGCCGACCAATAATGTAGCTACACAACAGAACATGGATCCAAGTTTGGGGTCACTTAGACATTTTCTTGCAGCTTCATTGAATAGTACCCGCAAAACACCAGTCTCAACATCAACAGTAGAGAGGTAACCCAGTGTCTGTGTTATTTTGCCCATCTTAATCTCTTTCTTTTTATTGGCCAGTCTGAGATTTGGCATTTTGTTTGCCACTCGGCATAGAAGACCAGCATCCCGGTGTCGCCTCTTCACTGTTGACGTGGAGACTGGTGTTTTGCGGGTACTATTCAACGAAGCTGCCAGTTGAGAACCTGTGAGGCGTCTGTTTCTCAAACTAGACACTCTAATGTACTTGCTCAGTTGTGCTCCGGGGCCTCTCACTCCTCTTTCTATTCTGGTTAGAGCCAGCTTGCACTGTTCTGTGAAGGGAGTAGAACACAGCGTTGTACAAGATCTTCAGTTTCTTGGCAATTTCTCGCATGTAACAGCCTTCATTTCTCAGGAGAAGAATAGACTGACGAGTTTCAGAAGGAAAGGTTATTCCCATGGTCAATTAGCCTTGTAAAATGCTAAACTTGGATTAGCTGACACAACGTGCCATTGGAACACAGGAGTGATGGTTGCTGATAAGGAGCCTCTGTACGTCTATGTAGATATTCCATTTTTTTTTAATCGGCCGTTTCCAGCTACAATAGTCATTTACAACATTAACCATGTCTATACTGTACTGCTGATCAATTTTATGTTATTTTAATGTGCTTTTCTTTCAAAAACAAGGACATTTCTAAGTGACCCCAAACTTTTGAACGGTAGTGTAAGTGCTGTGAGTGTGTGTGTTGTCAATGCTACCAGATTGGCATAAATAAAATTGTGCTATCTCCCACAGCTGTGCCAACATGCGTAAAAGGAGGTTAGGAAAAAAATACATTGCTGTTGTGCCTTGTTGCTGTTCTGCTTCAGTGTACAGTGTTGTTGTCTGTGTTTGATGCTTGCTTTTCGGTTGGTGAGCATTCAACAAAGCATGGCACAGATTTTGATCACTCGCTCTGCCAAGATTAGACTGGGACATAAGCCTGATTGGCACTTCCGCTGTGCTTTCGTGTGCCAGGGGGGAAAATGAGACTGTTATCGAGGCCTGCAATGGACTGCTCAGGCACATATATAACATTAATGGTATGATTTAATCCTAATCCGGCGCTATCAGAGCCATTGGGTACACAACAAACTGCACGTCCAGACTCTAGGATTCAAACCGGTGGAAAAATCAGCACTCGGAAACCAAGCAAATAGATTCAGAGTTTTGTGGGAAGCTGAACAGACAAGTTAGTATTTAAATAAGCAATCGGGGAGTAGATCACACCTAAATCAAAGTTGGTGTTAGACCAACAGAGCTGTGATTTAACTCAACTTCACTAATTAGCAAGGTTTGATTATGAAAGGGACCAATTAGGTGGTGCCACTCAGGTACTCTTTCATCCACACAATGGGAGCTGTAATTCTGCTAATACCGTTGCTGTGAACAGAAGTTCCTCAGAACTCCTTCCTTTCCTGTCACCAACAGGATGTAAAGCCAGGGCTGTTTTTGAAAATGTACAGTAATTATGGGCTTGTTAGCATCAAGCCCATAATTAGGCTGTCCTAGACACCGGAGCTTTAATGACTAACCTCTGGACTAGAGGTCGACCGATTATGATCTTTCAACGCCGATACCGATTATTGGAGGACAAAATAAACCTGATACCGATTAATCGGACAATTTTTTTCAATGTTTTTGTAATAATGACAATTACAACAATACTGAATGAACACTTATTTTAACTTAATATAATACATCAATAAAATCAATTTAGCCTCAAATAAACAATGAAACATGTTCAATTTGGTTTAAATAATGCAAAAACAAAGTGTTGAAGAAGAAAGTAAAAGTGCAATATGTGCCATGTAAAAAAGCTAACATTTCAGTTCCTTGCTCAGAACATGAGAACATATGAAAGTTGGTGGTTCCTTTTAACATGAGACTTCAATATTCCTAGGTAAGAGGTTTTAGGTTGTAGTTAATATAGTATTCATAGGACTATTTCTCTCTATACCATTTGTATTTCATATACCTTTGACTATTGGATGTTCTTATTGTCATGTATTGTCATATATTGTCATGTCTTGTCCCTGTGCTTTCTCTTCTATTCGTTTCCCCCTGCTGGTCTTATTAGGTTTCTTTCCCTCTCTCTATCCCTCTCTCTCTCTATCGTTCCGTTCCTGCTCCCAGCTGTTCCTCATTCTCCTAACGACCTTGTTTACTCTTTCACACCTGTCCCCTATTTTGCCCTCTGATTAAGTCTCTATTTCTCTCTCTGTTTCTGCTTCTGTCCTTGTCGGATCCTTGTTTGCTGTGCTGTGTTCTTGTTCCGTCCTGTCGTGTTTTGCCTTCATCAGATGCTGCGTGTGAGCAGGTGTCTCTGTCAGCTACGGCCTGCGCCTACCCGAAGGGACCTGCAGTCTGTGGCCGCTTATCCTGTTATTCCCCTCTACAAACTAGAGGATTTCTGTTATCCCCGTTTGGACATTTCCTGTTAAGGATTCAGGATTTGTTATTTTCTGTTTGGACTTGAATAAACTCAGTTTCTGTTAAGTCGCTTTTGGGTCCTCACTCACCTGCATAACACTTATAGGCACTATAGTATTGCCAGTGTAACAGTATAGCTTCCGTCCCTCTCCTCGCCCCTACCGAGCCTCGAACCAGGAACACATCGCACACAGCCACACTCAAAGCAGCGTTACCCATCGCTCCACAAAAGCCGCGGCCCTTGCAGCGCAAGGGGAAAAACTACTCCAAGTGTCAGAGCCATTGACGTTTGAAACGCTATTAGCTCACACCCAGCTAACTAGTTAGCCATTTCACATTGGTTACACCAGACATTAGGCTGATAGGCTTGAAGTCATAAACAGCGCTGTGCTTGTGAAGAGCTGCTGGCAAAAGGCACAAAAGTGCGGTTTGAATGAATGATTACGAGCCTGCTGCTGCTCAGTCAGACTGCTCTATCAAATCAGACTTAATTATAACAAAATAACACACAGAAATACGAGCCTTTGGTCATTAATATGGTCGAATCCGGAAACTATCATTTCGAAAACAAAACATTTATTATTTCAGTGAAATACGGAAACCGTTCGGTATTTTATCTAACGGGTGGCATTAGTAGTTATAACTAGTGATTATGATTGTTTTTTTATACGATAAGTTTAATGATAGCTCGCAACTTACCTTGGCTTCTACTGCATTCGCGTAACAGGCAGGCTCCACGTGGAGTGCATGTGGTTAGAGCGTTGGACTCGTTAACTGTAAGGTTGCAAGATTGGATCCACTGAGCTGGCAAGGTGAAAATCTGTCATTCTGCCCCTGAACAAGGCAGTTAACCCACCGTTCCTAGGCTGTCATTGAAAATAAGAATGTGTTCTTAACTGACTTGCCTAGTTAAATAAAGGTATAAAAAAAAAAAAAATAATTAATCGGAAATTGGCGCCCAAAAATACCGATTTCAGATTGTTATGAAAACTTGAAATTGGCCCTAATTAATCGGCCATTCCGATGAATCAGTCGACCTCTACTCTGGACCATGCTAACCAACACGGCCTGGGGAAGGGGAGCTAAGACAAATGTTTCACCACTAAAAAGGGACTCTTACAGTAAGTCATGTTGGGCCTTTACATGTTGTGACAGTCGTGGCATCGTCATAAATTCAAAGATTAGTAGATGACATTACTAATTAGCTGATTAGTTAGCTGACATTGAGATAGATTGGTTTAATGACCTATAGAGTCTGAGCAAAGCATGAGGTAACTTAATTTAATTCAAGCACCTTTGCGCATTTAATGTATTATCATTGAAATTGTTATATAACGGCTGCTAAAACAGGATTCTTGAACAGAGTTAATGGAGATTCGAAACAGAGTATGTGGGCCATCATTATTAGTAGGCTATGTTCCCAGTAGTGTATTATTCTAATAGGCATCAGTGGAGTGCAGCTTTTTGAACTGGAGCTGAGACACAACAAAAACACAACATATCCAAAAGGTTGTGGGTTGTTATGGGTGGGAGGACACTTTGAACTTTTTCTCTAGTCATCAAAACAACCCAGGTCAAGAGTTCATGACCTTCCTGTTTAGTCTAGATGTGTTTTATCTTTTATGTAAATACTGCCTGCCACGAGACAGTTAGCGGTGGAGTAGATGTGATAGATCAGGTACTTTGTTTTCAATGCAACACAACCACTCTGCTACCAGAACTCCGTTCTCTCCATGATTGAGGGGGCAATAAAGAAGGCGCCATGACAAATCACTAATGTCTTACAGGCCAATACATTACATACTCTATGAAAGTCCAGATTACTGAAATCATCAGGGAAGGTACAGAAATCTCTCTCTCTCTCTCTCTCTCTCTCTCTCTCTCTCTCTCTCTCTCTCTCTCTCTCTCTCTCTCTCTCTCTCTCTCTCTCTCTCTCTCTCTCTCTCTCTCTCTCTCTCTCTCTCTCTCTCTCTCTCTCTCTCTCTCTCTCTCTCTCTCTCTCTCTCTCTCTCTCTCTCTCTCTCTCTCTCTCTCTCTCTCTCTCTCTCTCTCTCTCTCTCTCTCTCTCTCAATCAGACACACACCAATATATACACCCCCAAGACACTGTCTGGTACCACATCTTCACTGAATACATTAAAGAAAAATAAGAGACTGGCTAATAATACATTGTCACTAGGGTGATAATGCTGAATTACAGCCCATCGTCCTCCTCTATCACTCACAATCCCTCCATCTCTCCCATTATCTGTGGAGTAGAAGGCATCGGAGAGGCGGGAGTTATTGAGAAAAGAAGGTTTGGCGAATGCACCTCAAAGCTGTTCTCTCTGAGTGTACACACAAAGGCACTCAGACACAAATACACACACAAACATGAACACAACAGCAGACATGTGTCTCCAGGAGTTCACAGGCAGGGAGAACGCTCCCATAATGCAGGTCTCTCATGGGACACTCCTCCACTCTCTCTCTGTCTCTCATTCCATCTCTCCCTCCTTGTTCAGTCCATTTTTTTCCCTGTGTGTGTGTGCCAATGGTACATCAGATCAATGTTTTCATACAAATCTCTAAATGGATTCCCAAGCCCTGTCACTATGCTGACTGAAAGGCAGAAATACCATTCTGTGCTTGGGATTCAAATCTTATCATTCCTCTAATCTGATGTTCAGATGAAAATCCCATAAACACATCTGTGCAGAGTATACAATGGAAAACATTGTTTGCCATCCATCACAATGAATATCTGATCACCAACCTAATGGCATTGAGCCAGTGCCAACCTCTGCCTACCTACGCCAAGAGCTAAGGCTAGAGAGGGAATTCAAATGTCACTGGTGTTACAGTAAATACCAGGACATAGTATCTGTAATAAACCACCCACACATTGTTTTCCTCCAGCAGAGATGGGATGTCAGCAGGATGTATTGACCTCATGGCTGGGGCATGGCATCTTCAGTCAAGCAGCCCCTCATATGATACATGCCCTCTGGTTTTAGTAGCCCTAATGACTGGAGCCCTGTGGAGCCACGTTTACAGTGGACATGAGGCCATATCAGGTCAGCCACCAGGCCTACTGAGGTAAACAACAAGAGCCTGATCCAGATCTGCTCCTAGAGCCTAGACAGCTGCAAAGTCTACTAAGTTTGCACAGTGAGCTTCCAGAAATCAGAGAGCAAACGCCAACCTACTTAAACCAACTGATAAACAAGGGAGGAAAAACAAGTTTGTACCCAAGGGTGGTCTTCCAGTTTAGAACAGCCAGGAGTTGCAGATGAACGAATACAACCTGCTTGTCTTTGGAGCAACAAGTCATGTTCTGGCAGAGTAAGTGTAGGGTACAAGTATGCGATTGCTCGGGGAGATGACAAAGAGACAAGAAACATTTTGATCTGTTACCCAGCATTGTTAAGAATAAAAAGCTCAAAAAGGTTTATCAAAGCATACCATGGAATGATCACATCTTACTTTATAAGATACACATTATTAATCTGCATATGAGCTGTTTTATCATATCTAGGCACTTACTGATTGCCAGAGACGCATTATGCAAATGTCCACTGGTGAACAGCTCATACCGAAGCTTTTTTAATTGAAGTAACATGGAATTTCTCACAATTAAGGCATAGTTTTGTTTGTGAATAGGGGTTCAATAAGGGCACTGCAATAGTATGTAATAAATGTAATAAATCAGGCGAATTTCTGGGGGTTTGATAAAGTGAATCCCTGCTCTCTCGGCTGACGGTCACTCTATTTTCAGATGAAAGTTTCAGGCCAGTTATACAAACTTCACTGCACAGTTTAGGCCCGAGGTTCGAAGATTCCTCTGAAGTTGAATAGAACAGCTATATTCCATCATCGGCCACACAGCAATTGCCAACATTTTTGGCATTTTCTAACAAAAGTCTAAATATTTGTCAACTACCGTTGAAGAAATCAATGACTGCTTTTCCGGTCAGATAATCAGATTATGTTCTTTTGATCTTTTCTGCATGAATGTATTTCATTAACCTTCTCGTAAACTGACCTCTGGGGACATTGTGAATGATATAACGCAAGTAAGAATGGTGCACTGCGGGTTTCAATTCATAATAGATACCCCCTTTCCATCTTAATAGAGACACACGTACAGTACCAGTCAAAAGTTTGGACACACCTACTCATGCAAGGGTTTTTCTTTATTTGACTATTTTCTACACCATAGAATAATAGTGAAGACATCACAAATATGAAATATCACACATGGAATCATGTAGTAACCAAAACCGTGTTAAACAAATCAAAATGTATTTTATATTTGAGATTCTTCAAAGTAGCCACCCCTTGCCTTGATGCACACTCTTGGCATTCTCTCAACCAGCTTCACCTGTGGTGGGAGTTTCCAACAGTCTTGAAGGAGTTTCCACATATGCTGAGCACTTGTTGGCTTATTTTCCTTCACTCTGCAGTGCAACTCATCCCACACCATCTCAATTGGGTTGAGGTCGAGTGATTGTGGAGGCCAGATCATCTGATGCAGCACTACATCACTCTCCATCTTGTTAAAATAGCCCTTTCACAGCCTGGAGGTGTGTTGGGTCATTGTCCTGTTGAAAAACAAATGATTGTCCCACTAAGAGCAATCCTAATGGGATGGCGTATCACTGCAGAATGCTGTGATAGCCATGCTGGTTAAGTGTGCCTTGAATTCTAAATAAATCACTGACAGTGTCACCAGTGAGTGAATCTAAAGAATCTAAAATCTAAAATATATTTAGATTTGTTTAGCACTTTTTTTGGTTACTACATGATTACATATGTGTTATTCATAGTTTTGATGTCTTCGCTATTATTCTACAATGTAGTAAATAGTAAAAAAAATAATGAAAAACCCTTGAATGAGTAGGCGAGTCCAACATTTTGACTGAGTGCTGTAGAAGAACCATTAGCAAAAACACAGTAACACATCTAACCCGGTGTGTTTAGAGCAACCAACCAAGCAGGATGGGTCCCTGAAGTGCTTTGCCTGGTCCCGTTACACATTCATCTCTTGGCCAAATCAGGGAGCACATTAAGTGTTCTCACACATCACACGTCACTCGCTTGACCTTTCAATGTGACAACAGCCTGAGGGAACATTGCAAGGCTCCCCTCTCTTGCCTCTCAGTTTTGCCCCTGTGCTTCTGGCCTGTTTACAGACACTTTGATATGCAAGCATCTGCGCTCCCTCCAGGCAGGGAAAAGCAACACGCTACACAAGAGATAAACAAAGCTCCTTCCCCTCAGCCCTCTCCAAACGACTCCCACGAGAGACTCTCTAACACTGAAGGGCCTGGATGTGCTAATTATCCAGTCAGTTGATGGTCTTTGTTAAGAGCACTGGTGTTTTCTAGTGAAACTTGAATTACCATGTTAATTAATGGTTAGGTTGTAGGTGGTTGGGAACCTTTCCTATTCTAGGTAGACCTTGTGGGAGAGACTCATCTCTGTCATTAGCTTAGAAATATTAGTGTCGATTATAGGCCTATTCCACCGACGTTCGAAGGAATACGCATACTGAAATGTCACAAAAATAGGATAAGTGTAATGGCTTTCTTGTGGTGAAGGAGAGTCGGACCAAAATGCAGCGTGATGATGATTCATGATATTTTAATGAAGGAAAAAACTATACATGACGATACTACATAATAATGAAATGTGAAAACCGAAACAGCCCTATCTGGTGCAAACACAAAGACAGGAACAAGGACATTAAGGACAATCACCAACGAAACACACAAAGAATATGGCTGCCTAAATATGGTTCCCAATCAGAGACAACGATAAACACCTGCCTCTGAGAACCACTTCAGACAGCCATTGACTTAACTAGAACACCCCACTAAGCTACAATCCCAATACCAACACACCACATACAAAAACCCCATGCCACACCCTGGCATGACCAAATAAATGAAAACACAAAATACCTTGACCAGGACGTGACAATAAGGATATAGCTTGTCTGTGATCACATGCACAGTTACCCTGTTTGCCCTTCTGAATATCTAAGAGATTGAAAACCCGATGAGCTGAAGCCACAAGAGACAGCGCTCTGTCTGGATAGATCACAGTGGCCTGTTCTCTTTGAAACACAATCAAACCTCACTGCAACTTCTCCTCTGAGAGACGAAATCCGAGAGATGTTGGAATGACTATGATGGAGAAACGGAGAGCTGAGAAAGGCAAAAGAGAAGGATTGAAAGGCGAGAGCCTCGAAGCAGGGGTAATAGGGGATGGATCTGTCAATAGGGGATAAAGAGTTCATTAATCACTTTCTATTAGCCAACCATGATGAGAGACTGAGACTGGAGACCTGCACGAGTAAAACACTATTTATCCCCCCTTTTTACCCACAGCATTCACTAGACTAACCAGGGGACTCGAAACCCGAAGAAAACGACCCCTTGAAAACGAATATGGGGCTATAAGAGAAGGATCTAAATCACTATCTATGGCAGCCAGGGACCACCGAACCCCCAGAACACTAATCAACACTGACACCTCCAACTATTAATTTCATGTTCGAAACCGATAAACAGCCTGTGGAATTTTGCAAAGTTAACATTAGATGGAGGAAGTTGCTCGTCTTTCTAATTGGTTGAGTCACTGGAGTAAAGTGTTTGATCAGAGTATTGCGTCTTCATAGGAAATCGTCAGGATTTTCATCAGGATTTTGGGGAGTTTGTTTTTGTTTAGGTAGCAGAGGAGAGAGACATTCTACCACCTTAATTAATTTACTCAGCAGCACAAGGACAAATACACTTAACTTTGAGTCTGCCCTCACACCTCTCCATTTCCCACAGTATTAAGTGTAGCTGTGTATTCTTCACTAGACTCTGTGGAGAAAATCAACATGGCTTCTGTTGTTTCTGTCACTCACAAAGCTCACTCAAAGCTCTTTAGTGGATCAATCTGAAAACCAAGGAACCATCTACACCGAACAAAAATACAAAAGCAACATGTAACAATTTCAAAGATGTTACTGAGTTAGTTCATATAAGGAAATCAGTCAATTGAAATACATTCCTTAGGCTATAATCTATGGATTTCACATGACTGGGAATACAGATATGCATCTGTTGGTCACAGATACCTTTTAAAAAAAAGGTAGGGGCGTGGATCAGAAAACCAGTCAGTATCTGGTGTGACCACCTTTTGCCTCATGCAGCACAACTCATACAGTAGAGTTGATCAGGCTGTTGATTGTGACTTGTGGAATGTTGTCCCACTGCTCTTCTATGGCTGTGCGAAGTTGCTGGATATTGGTGGAAATTATTACGAAAAGGTATCCGCCACACTGAAACTTTTAGTTTGAATGGATACCGTCGCATCGCTTATTGATGCTGACTTGACACATGTCCCGCATCCGCAGTGGTGAAATGGCTAGATGTTCCGACTCAGAGGGTTTTTGCGCTGCACACACTCACTGATCAATACAATTAACACCCCCCCACCCCCCCCACACACTGATCCAATGAAATTACAGATTTCTTGACACACACACAGATCCAATAACATTTTTATTCTGCAACACTGTTTTATTTTCAGTGTGAGACGTCAAATCAGATAACACAGGTCATAGATAGTTAACTGTCATTTAAGTTTTTAAAACGTGCAGCGCCCTCTTCATCTATTGCTGCGTCCAATGTCAACAACAAGGCAGACAACCGGGTCCTGGTCAAGAAGAGAAAATATGATCCGACTTCATCAAATATGGTTTTAAAAATGGAGGCGGAAGAAATGGCAGCAGTTTTAATGGGCGCCCAACCAATTGTGCTATTATGTGTTTTTTTTGCATTATTTGAAACTTATTTTGGCATTATGTTTCTGCAAATGTATCTTATGGCAAAAAAAAGAGCTTCTGGATATCAGGACAGCGATCACTCACCTCGGATTAGACAAAGATTTTTTCTAAAACAAACAAGACGCACAAGACATCCACCAAACACCCGGCAGGGCCGACATTCACATTATTTGCAAGAGGAAGCAACGCAGGTAAAGAGGACAAAGAGCCGGATGCCAGGTCAGGAACCGAAAAAGGCGAGTGGGAAAGCTGCCGTTACCGTCAATACTACTCACCAACTGGACAATAAACTAGACGAGGTACGATCACGAATATCCTACCAACGGGGAACATCAAAAAATGTTCCACTGGATGTCAACAGTTTTTACAAATTGGTTGAGGTTATTCCTTTGTGTAATGAAGAAGTACGGCCATCTTGAACGAGGGTCTCTTGAAGTGGACTGTTAGAGGCGCGTGACCAGAAAGCTAGCTACAGTTTGTTTTCCTCCTGTATTGAACACAGATCATCCCGAATTCAATTTTATCCATTATTTACGTAATAAAATACCTAATGTTGTATTACAAAAGCAGTTTAAAATGTTTTAGCAAAGTTTACAGGTGACTTTTGAGATATTTTGTAGTCACGTTGCGCAAGTTGGAACCGGTGTTTTTCTGGATCAAACGCGCCAAATACATTTGTTATGCAGGTGAGTGAGGACCCAAAAGCGATATAACAGAAACAGAGTCTTTTAATGTCCAAACAGGGAAAACATAAATCCTCAATCATTACAGGGGAAGTCCAAACAGGGAAAACACAAATCCTCTAGTTTAACAGGAGAGTCCCCCTTCTAGTTGTTGAGGAGAGTTGCAGGGCTAGCGGCAACAGACTGCAGGTCCCTTCGGGTAGGCGCGGGCCGTAGCGGATAGAGACACCTGCTCACACGCAGTATCTGATGACGAGGCAGAATACAACAGGACGGAACAAAGGTAACGCAAACAAGAATCCGACAAGGACAGAAGCAGAAACAGAGAGAGAAATAGAGACTTAATCAGAGGGCAAAATAGGGGACAGGTGTGAAAGAGTAAACGAGGTCGTTAGGAGAATGAGGAACAGCTGGAAGCAGGAACGGAACGATAGAGAGAGAGAGGGATAAAGAGAGAGAAAGAAACCTAATACGACCAGCAGGGGGAAACGAAGAGAAGAGAAAGCACAGGGACAAGACATGACAATACAATACATGACAAAATTGACATTTTGGATATATATCGACGGAATTAATCTAACAAAAGGACAATTTGTGATGTTTATGGGACATATTGGAGTGCCAACAAAAGAAGCTCATCAAAGGTAAGGCATAAATTATATTTTTATTTCTGCATTTTGTGTCGCGCCTGCAGGGTTGAAATATGGTTTCTCTCTTTGTTTACGGAGGTGCTATCCTCAGATAATAGCATCGTTTGCTTTCGCCGAAAAGCTTTTTTGAAATCTGACATGTTGGCAGGATTCACAACAAGTGTAGCTTTAATTTGCTATCTTGCATGTGTGATTTAATGAAAGTTTGATTTTTATAGTAATTTATTTGAATTTGGCACTCTGCATTTTCCCTGGCTTCCCACATATCCCAGAGAGATTAATGCAGGGAAACATAAATCAGTTCTACCAAATTTCCATCAACATATTAAATGTGCAACCAGAGGGAAAAAAATTCTAGATCACCTGTACTCCACACACAGAGACGCGTACAAAGCTCTCACTCGCACTCCATTTAGTAAATCTGACCACAACTCTATCCTCCTGACTCCTGCTTACAAGCAAAAATTAAAGCAGGAAGCACCCGTGATTCGTCTATAAAAAAAGTGGTCAGATGAAGCAGATGCTAAACTACAGGACTGTTTTGCTATCACAGACTGGAACATGTTCCGGGATTCTTCCAATGGCATTGAGGAATACATCACATCAGTCACTGGCTTCATCAATAAGTGCATTGAGGATGTCGTCCCCACAGTACATACCCCAACCAGAAGCCATGGATTACAGGCAACATTCGCACTGAGCTTAAGGGTAAAGCTTACAAGAAATCCTGCGACGAACCGTCAAACAGGCAAAGCGTCAAAACAGGGCTAAGATTAAATCATACTACACCGGCTCAGACGCTCGTCTTATGTGGCAGGACTTGCAAACTATTACAGACTACAAAGGAGAGCACAGCCGCAAGGGACACGAGCCGACCAGACGAGCTAAATCACTTCTATGCTCGCTTCGAGGCAAGCAACACTGAGGCATGCATGAGAGCATCAGCTGTTCCAGGCAACTGCATGATCACGCTCTCTGTAGCCAACGTGAGTAAGACCTTTAAATAGGTCAACATACACAAGGCTGCGGGGCCAGACGGATTACCAGGACTTGTGGTCCGGGCATGTGCTGACCAAGTGGCAGGTGTCTTTACTGACATTTTCAACACGTCCCTGATTAAGTCTGTAATACCAACATGTTTCAAGCAGACCACCATAGTCCCTGTGCCCAGGAACACAAAGGTAACCTGCCAAAATGACTACAGACCCATAGCACTCACGTCTGTAGCCATGAAGTGCTTTGAAAGGTTGGTAATGGCTCACATCAACACCATTATCCCAGAAACCCTAGACCCACTCCAATTTGCATACCGCCCAAACAGATCCACAGATGATGCAATCTCTATTGCACTCCACACTGCCTTTTTCCACCTGGACAAAACGAACACTTACGTGAGAATCCCCAGGGGTGCATGCTCAGTCCCCTCCTGTACTCCCTGTTCACCTATGACTGCATGGTCAGGCACGACTCCAACACCATCATTGAGTTTGCAGACGACACAACAGTGGTAGACCTGATCACAGATAAAACGAGACAGCCTATATGGAGGAAGTCAGAGACCTGGCCGGGTGGCGCCAGAATAGCAACCTATCCCTCAACGTAACCAAGACTGAGGAGATTATTGTGGACTACAGGAAAAGAAGGACCGAGCACGTCCCCATTCTCATCGACGGGGCTGTAGTGGAGCAGGTTGAGAGCTTCAAGTTCCTTGGTGTCCACATCAACAACAAACTAGAATGGTCGAAACACACCAAGAAAGTCATGAAGAGGGCACGACAAAGCTTATTCCCCCTCAGGAAACTAAAAAGATTTGGCATGGGTCCTGAGATCCTCAAAAGGTTCTACAGCTGCACCATGGTTGCATCACTGCCTGGTACGACAACTGCTCGGCCTCTGATCTCAAGGCACTACAGAGCGTAGTGCGTATGGCCCAGTACATCACTGGGGCTAAGCTGCCTGCCATCCAGGACCTCTATACCAGGCTGTGTCAGAGGAAGGCCCTAAAAATTGTCAAAGACCCCAGCCACCCCAGTCATAGACTGTTCTCTCTACTACCGCATGGCAAGCGATACCGGAGTGCTAAGTCTAGGACAAAAAGGCTTCTCAACAGTTTTTACCCCCAAGCCATAAGACTCCTGAACAGGTAATCAAATGGCTACCCGGACTATTTTCATCGTGTGCCCCCCCCCCCCATTATTCTTTTTATGCTGCTGCTACTCTCTGTTCATCATATATGCATAGTCACTTTAACCATATCTTTGTAGCCTCGCTACTGTATATAGCCTGTCTTTTCACTGTTGTTTTATTTCTTTACCTACCTATTGTTCACCTAATACATTTTTTTGCATTATTGGTTAGAGCCTATAAGTAAGCATTTCCCTGTAAGGTCTACACCTGTTGCATTCATGTGACAAATAAACTTTAATTTTCATATAAGACAGGCAGGGTGAGTGTGGACCGCAGTGCGTCCTATGCAACGAGCTGTTAGCTAATGAGAGCACGAAACCCCTCCAAAATGAAAAGGGATCTGGACACCAAGCATCCAAGACACAAAGATAAGACGGCTGACTTTAAAAAAAATGAAAAATGTCAATATCTGGAGGCCTCACAATATTCATTGAAGAACGTATGCACGGTACAAGAAAAGGCACTTTGCGCATCATACCTTGTGGCCCAGCACATTGCTAAGTACAAAACAATCCCACACCAGCGCAGAGGATCTCATACCCCTGCTGTGATTGATATGTGAGCTGAAATATTGGGAGAGTTTGCTGCCAAACAACTTAAAACCACATCCCTATCCAATGACACCAAGAAGAGGAGAATTCAGTACAGACATCAGAACGCATCAGTGCAAATGGCCATTACGCACTGCAGCTAGATGAATCCACTGATGTGGCTAACCATACTTTTGAATGGGATGGGATAATAATTTTGAGGAGCAGCTCCTTTTTAGTGCGGATTCGCCCACCACCACCACTGCTGAGGCTGTCTTTAACACAATGAATATGTACCTGGGCTCCGTGGGACTGGCCTGGGATGGGTGCCATTTCGGGAAAGCACTTCGTTATTGTTAAGCAGATCCTTGAGATGGCACCGAGTGCGACGTGGAACCACTGCGTAATACACAGGGAGGCATTGGCAACATAAAGGACATGGTGCCTGAGCTCCACGCCACTCTTCAGGATGTGATCAAGCGTGTCAACTATATCAAAAAGAGTTCTAGGAGAAGCAGGTGTTTCTGGCCTTCTGCAGGGATATGGGGAGGGAGCACCATTAGGTGCTTTATCATGCAGCGGTTCGCTGGCTTTCCAGGTGTAAAGGGGTTTGATCTGAATTCTCTCAATGTATCAATGCAAGGGAGGAGGCACAATCGATTTGTACAGGGGGACGAAGTGGAAGCATTCAAGATGAAGCTTGCCGTTTGGGCAAATCATGTTTCTAACGAGAGGGATGAACATGTTTCCCAAAGCTGATTTCAAGATTCAGAATCCGATCAACAAAGCACACGGCGACACACCGTTTAATAGCATCTTGTCAAGCTGCAGGGGAAGTTTTGTGACTACTTCCCGGAGGAGAACAGGAGACAAGATGACTGGATACGGGGACCCCTATCAAGTGGAGATGGGAAACATCACGTTGCCAAGCAACGAAGAGGATCAGCTGTCATTTGATCGTGGATTTGATCGTGGACTGAGCTCCCGGAAATGACACTGTCACAGTCCTGGTGCAGCGTAATGGGAGAGTATCCTGCTCTCGTCTGTCTTGCAGTCAAAATCATGCTACCGTTCAGCACAACCGATCTGTGTTGATGAGTTATTGTTCAATATGTCAATTATTGTTGTTAATTCATTCTGACATTCATTTGACATTTTATTGAACTGGTCAAAAACGTACACCTTAAAACACTTTTCAATGTTGTGAAACTATTCACATGGTAATTGCTGATTAAGAAATGCTTATGATTGTTGCTTTTCTATTTGAAACACTGGTATGTGTTACTTTTCATGAACATTATTGGTTCTGCTTTTGAGGTCATGTTCCGAGTCTGATCATTTATTACTCCCCACTCTTGAATTGGTGGCCTAATTTTAAATGGCTTATTCTCTTCAATTGGTAAATGTTTTCTCAGTTAATATGTCTGTGTAATGACTTTCTTTAATACCATAATAGTAGCCCGTTGAGACAGAGTCTTGCAAGTGAAGTCTGCCCAAGAAGGCAGCTGCAATACAACATTACTCAATTGTCATTGTCAAATTTGGGTCCCCAGCCAAAACCGATTGAGAACCACTTGGTTAGAGCATGAATGACTGCATTGTTAGTCGTTTAATTCCCCTTAGGTGCATAAGGTGCTGTAGCGTTAACGTGTGGGGAAAATATGTAATTTTAACATTCTCTTTTGCCACTTTGTAAAACTAAATTGCTGAGCCTAAAAACGGATCCAAGGAACAATCCCTATTCATCAATTAGATCCCTGCCCCAGTTCCCAAAGTGTGGTGACTTTGACCTAAAATGGCCTGGCGTCCAAAACAGGACAGATATCCGTCCCCTCAGACGAGGAGACCCTCTGGGACAATTGATCGGAGGAGTTGGAGAATGGTGACAGATTGACCTCGCTAGCCCAGTGACAAAGTACGGCCGGGAGTGTAAATCCTCCCTGGGTGTCTTTATGATGCTGACGAGGTTGCTGTTTGTCATGGGCTGCCGTTACTAAGTGTCTCTTGCCCTGGCTCTCTCTGCCAAGACCAGGAGCTACTGCTGCACACCCACATCGATAGTCATCTTCATATTGCCCAACTGCTGCCAGAGAGAAAGACTGAAAAACTCTATGTGTGAGCGAGCGGGAGAAGGAGGGAGAAGAAAGGAAGAAAAACAGAAGGATAAAGGGAGGGAGAAGAGAGTTAGAAAGGAGAGTGAGAAAGGAGCGAGACATGGCTTGCTTTGGGTGTCTAAAATGGTATACATGCTCTGTACAAAAACTGTACTCACCGTTCTTTGCATGTCAACATCTATTGACATCTAAGTTCACGGCAACTACTAAGAGCACGTCAAACCCGTCACTCAGGAGGTTTGAGTAGATTTCAGGATAACTTCCCAAGAGGGACAAAGCCGACGTGCTATAGGGAATAGCCAGATCAATGAATAGACCATAGAAAACGCTGACCTCGGACAATGTATCACCTTAACACATTAAAGACATCTCTTAGCCAGTAGATCTCAGAAAGATGATATTTGATTAATGACGAAACCAAATTGCCTTTGGACAAAATTAAGTCTCCCAATGAGGGACTTACAGAAAGTGTGGAAACAGAGTGGAATGGAGGGCCTATAACTAGTCCGTTAGCAGCAGGGCACACTTACCTTGCTGGCTGGCACCATCACTCTCACTCACTCAGTTTCCACATAATGTCCAAACTGGCAGACCTCTCTGTTCCCGACTCCAAGAAGAAGTATATTATCATGGAATTACTCAACGGGGAGGCCAATGACCTCCTCTCTCTATCTCTCGCTCCTCTCTCGCTCCTCTCTCTCTCTCTCTCTCCATACTTCCACATACATTCTCTCTTACTCCCGCCCTCTTTAATTCATCCAATCCCACAGCACACAGAGTTCTGGGAGAGTTAAAATAATCCCATGGCACAGTAACAAAGAGTGGTTAGAATGGATCAGTTGTTCAGGGTTGGCCACACAAGACATCCTTTATTCCATCTGGAATGCCCTATATAGCGCTGGCAAACTGCCCCACCCCCTGGACAGGACTTTGGGTCAGTAAGTGGCCAAACGGCTTAAAATCAACCCGGCACACTAAGACCACTGATGATAACTTTAAGTGCCAAGTCAGACAGCCTACTTCTAGTGTTGGGGTAGTTGATTATTACTCCAACAAGATAGGAGGGATTGAAAAATTGATCAATCAGGGGACAACCGAAGCACTAAAATCAACCGAAGCATTAAGACCACTACTAAGAGTGTTTGTGGTAGACAACTGGTCCTCCAACATGAATGGCAGAGATAATATCCAATGAGTGAATTTGATCTTACCGAGTTCAGGTCCAGGCTGGTCTCTACCCACTCCTTTGCGTCGTTGTATTCATCCATTAATCCCATTATATACAGCGTGTCCAGAGAATCCACGATGGAGGCTCCCCTCAGACCACCTGCAAAACACACAGAACAGTCAGAACCATGGGGTATAGGGACTTGCGGTGCCAGACATCACACTGCATTCTTGTTCTGGGTGAAATTAGAATGACTAGAGTTGAGGCTCAGAGACATAAAGCAGACAGAAGTACCAAGACCGCAAAGTTAAGCAAAGCCTTGAAATGCCAAACTACAGTGGAACAAACTACAGCTTTCACATCTGCATCTTTAATCTTGAATTATGCTATGACATTGTCTCGGCTAGATGAAAGGCATCTACCTCCAAGACGAACATTAACAGTCGAGCCTGCTGCGTTCCTAATTGCATTCAGTGCAGGATCTGTGATCCCTATGCTCCAATGGCTGGTTGTA
This sequence comes from Oncorhynchus gorbuscha, assembly GCF_021184085.1. Taxonomy (NCBI): domain Eukaryota; kingdom Metazoa; phylum Chordata; class Actinopteri; order Salmoniformes; family Salmonidae; genus Oncorhynchus; species Oncorhynchus gorbuscha. The sequence goes on from NC_060187.1 coordinate 60,214,829, forward strand.
GATGCACTTCATTTGAGGTTATTAAATTCCCCTCACAACCTTAATAAGCAATGTTCAGAGGCTTTTATTCAATCCCACAGCCCTTAAGAGCAAGATTGGATGGTCTTTTTCTCCTCATATGAAGAAATATGCGATCGGTGGCTGGCTGTAATGGAAAGAGCTGTGAACAGAGGAATCAGTGTCCTCATTGTGTTACTGAGCAAAAGAGTTGCAGGAGAAACACACCAACTGGAAGCCTGAAAATGGAGAAATAACAAGAGTAGAAACTAGGCCAACATATACCGCAGGAATGGCCATTACATGCACTGTAGGGCTTGAAAACAGAACTATAGGTAGAGTAACCGATTAGGCTGAAAAATATGATGTGCCCATTCATGTTCACCCGTAAACAGAGATCAACACAGATACTCTGTCTATCTGATGCAACAACACATCAACACAGCAACCTGGCGCACGAAAGTGGTGCGATTCTTATGAGCAGTTATTGTGTGGCTCGGCAGATACGCAAATGTATAATCGTATCTTGAGGCGACAAAACATTCATGAAGCAGAGGCAACAGAACACAGGAGGCGAGAAGGGGAGCGATAGTTTCTCTAACCCGAGTCATTTGAATTTGGCCAGACTGTGCAATGCAGTGGGCGGCTAAGACACCAGGGTTTGGCTTGTCTGATGTGGTTTGGGTGGCGGAGACAGACGTCAAACTCTCTTATCGTCACGCAAGCCTCCTCCCTGCAAACCCCAACTCAGCTTTCCTCTGCCCTCAAATATTTCTGCCTCAGATGTATTTTTTATCTAAATAATCATAGCATACATGTAATAGTAGCCTACAATATGTGCTTTTCAGATTACCCAGAAAGCCTCTCACATTGTTGACCTTTCACCCTACCACATTGAGGTCATCTGATAAGGTAAGCGGAGAAGGCGGAGGGTGCAGGGATGAGGGTTCATAGGTGACATGGCTGAGTGATTGACGTCATATACACACTATCAGCCTCATGTCATATATTAGGGCTGTTGGTCACTTGGATAGTCCAGATTTTCCATCTGTAGATGCTCATACTATCAACAAACTATATGTTGCTAAGCAACTGCTTTCTAAGGTTAGTAGGGTTAGAATAAGGGTAAAGGTTAGGGCTAGGGTTAAGTTTAGCGTTAGAGCTAGGGTCAGTTTTAGTAGATAGATAGTGTCACCAGGCTATTTACTCGATTTTATCCCTTGGAGGACTGCAGTGCCTTTCTCACTTATAATTCTTCACACGGCCACTTTGCTCCAAACCTTTAAGTCTGATGTGTGGTTGCAGGGGTCAGTGACAGGGCTCTCAGTGTGTTGTCTCTCCACTGCCACGGTCAGTCGCATCCCATCTAAAACATGCACCCACCCACCAACCAACCACGCAGCTAGTCACCTCCCATCTAACACACATCCCTACCCACCAACCACGCAGCTAGTCACCTCCCATCTAACACACACCCCTACGCACCAACCACGCAGCTACTTACCTCCCATCTAACACACATCCCTACCCACCAACCACGCAGCTAGTCACCTCCCATCTAACACACACCCCTACGCACCAACCGCGCAGCTAGTCACCTCCCATCTAACACACACCCCTACGCACCAACCACGCAGCTAGTCACCTCCCATCTAACACACATCTCAGCCCACTTCAGCTGGGTTTACCCTGACAGGGATTCACCTTACATTGAGAATGAGAGGGCACTGCTACCGTCCAGCTATAGCTAAGCACATAGCGGATTCAGAGTTGAGATAAGCATGCATACTTGGGCACTGCTACCCTCCAGCTAGAGACACTGCCAAGTCATGGGAAATCCATATATTAGGGCCTAATGAATTTATTTAAATTGACTGATTTCCTTATATGAACTGTAACTCTTATATTTTTGTTCAGTAGTTTCATACACGCTATGAAGATAAAAGATCTCGTTGCGACGTCCATTGCCACCAAATAAAGACTCTCAAGGAGCATATTCTCCATTTCTGTTTGTGAAGGACTCTCACCATGCATAGTGAGCACTTGACTGTACAGTGGCAGATTGATGACAAATGATGTTTCAGAGGACACAGAGCAAAAAAGCGATAGCTAATACTCCTCATTACCAATCCCAGGGACAGTGAACGTCGGGGAGCAGTGGAGTGTGGAAAACTCCTATTGAAAACAGCAGCAACTAAGCATAGATGATTGATGGACTCAGGTGAGAGAGGTAACAGATCAATCCATCACACATTACTCCCAGGGTCCCGTGGCGTGGCCCAAACATAAACTTTATTTATTTCAGAGGCCCTTCACCTGGAGGGTTCCACATTCAGGTAATACCGACCATTAAGCATCAAAGCTTAAGTGAGGAATCTATAATCTAACCTTGACAGTAGAAATGATTTTGTAATAGCAGCTGCTCGCCAAACTGAAATGTAATCACATATGTGTTTAAATTCATACCAATTAATTAGAAGATAACCATTTGAAATGCTGTAATAAACTGATCCTGTAATAAACTGTAATAAACTGGTTTGATATGCTCCCATATTCCAAATTGATTAAAAAAAGAGCAATTGCTACGCCACCATAATTACTTTAACATGAATTTAAACAAATATGAATGAATCTAATTCCTTCCCCCTAGCAACTCAGGAGCGCCTGTACAGGAGCTTGTCACAGTAGAGTCATTCATAACATGTATTGTGTGTGTGTGTGTGTGTGTGTGTGTGTGTGTGTGTGTGTGTGTGTGTGTGTGTGTGTGTGTGTGTGTGTGTGTGTGTGTGTGTGTGTGTGTGTGTGTGTGTGTGTGTGTGTGTGTGTGTGTGTGTGTGTGTGTGTGTGTGTGTGTGTGTGTGTGAGTGAGAGTGAGTGAGTGAGTGAGTGAGAGAGAGAGAGAGAGAGAAGGTGGTGTGTGTGAGAGAGAGAGAGAGAGAAGGTGGTGTGTGTGTGAGAGAGAGAGAGTGTGTGTATGTGTTTTTCAGCATGTGGATGTGTGTACAAGCATGTGCGTGTGTGTTCATGAGTATATATTCTATGTTGGAAATGAGTTGGAGAGATTGTATGTGTGTTTATGTGTATTGTGTGTATGGAGTGCATAGAAACCTATTTGTGAGACATTGGCTGGTGGATGTTCATTTATCAAAGCTGGCTAGGCAACAGGGTCCGGTTGGTTATACTAGAGAGCCTGGATACACATGATCAATCAATCACTCACTCAGACACACACACACACACACACACACACACACACACACACACACACACACACACACACACACACACACACACACACACACACACACACACACACACACACACACACACACACACACACACACACACACACAGTAACACACTCGCGCATATGCAAACGCATGCACGCGCACACACACGTGCGCACACCCAACACACAAGTACACACACAGAGCACACGGCAACAAATTCCATCAGACTGAAATCGTGTTAACCATTGAGACAAACGGCATGACAGAACAACATTCCCTCTGCGTAACCTCTGACCCCATAGGGCCAATCAATACATGAACTGTTCTGTTCATTCAAGTTAAAGAAACAAAATGGATGATTTGGTCACCTCTCTGCATTGACAATATTGAAATTGTATTCAAGTCCTTCTGTAGCTCAGTTGGTAGAGCATGGCGCTTGTAACGCCAGGGTAGTGGGTTTGATCCCCGGGACCACCCATACGTAGAATGTATGCACACATGACTGTAAGTCGCTTTGGATAAAAGCGTCTGCTAAATGGCATATATTATTATTATATTATATAAATAACTTAACCCTCTCAGGGACAATGTTGAAGGGACTGTTGGAGAACCCAGACTTACTGTATATACCGTATGGAACATTGGCCACCCTTCAGCGAGGACCATCGGTAATTACCATTGGCGAAAGAAGAATAACCATAGACAACAAAAAAAGATCTACACTGCTAATTTGTTCAGCCATCTTGTTCAATTAAACTCTCAAACTTATACCAGAAACCGTGAGAGAAATAGCCCGGTAACATAACAAGGTGATTTTAATAGATAGAGACTCTGGTATATCATATTCATTACACCACTCTTGTATTACTGATTGTGGGTGTCCAATTACCATCACCAAGGTAACGCTAGCCTCGTCCACGCATGTGTCCATGGAGCTTCAGGTCCAGTGAGTGGAAGCTGGGGTACAGATTTAGCCTCAACATGTCAGTGTTCAGGAATCTTTGTTGAATGTACTTAGAGGTGTCTGTGTAGCATGGAACTGCAATGAGTGTAAGGGGGGGGGGTTTAGAGGAGAAGGATGAGGGCATATTGGAGAAAAGACAGGGAGGGTAAAATGTGTTATGAACATGTTCGAGGACTGCGAGGTGGGGGGGGGGGGGGGGGGGGGTTCTTAACAGCAAAGAGAACGGTAAGGAGGAGGAATGTAAGAAATACCAAAGGCTATCAATCAGAGTGGAGTTTTCAGCAGTATTTGATTTTTATTTAACCTTTTTTTATTTAACTATCAGTATGGAATATCAATGTCACAGTTTAACCTCGGACAAACAACTGACAGTAGCGTCAAGGAAAATCAATACAGGACGAGTGGCCAAAATGAATTTGACCTATTCGAGCTGATGACAGCTAAACCTTCCCGAATGTACCTTTTCCTCATGGGGGTAATTGTTGCAATGTTATATCCTTCATTTCACGAATTCCCATCAAGTGTGTACTCTTCCCTTTCATGTCATGTCCTTCGCAAGTGTGAACCGTCAGACCTTTGTGTTCTCGGGTTTGCCAGCTACCCCTTGGATATTTCTAATACAACAAGATTTTTTTGTTGTTGTCTACAGTTCACAGGCAGAGTAGCTGTCTGGAGCCCAGTGAGTTTGGTCCTCTCGGGAGAAACAACCACCTACACATCCTGCTGAAACCACCTACTGTGGTCAAAACAAACACGGGCTGTAAGAGAAATGTCTGGCTCACCTTACCTTGTTTCAGTCTACTAGGAATAAGTCAGAGAGATTGGTGATGTAAAAAAAAAGTGACACTTTTGTCAAAACACACTGTATTACCTGAAATTGTTATTGGTGCTTTCAAAATAGTTTCCTACCCACTTCAATCTCACGGAACCTCCCCAAGAGCGCATTCCACCCACACCAACCTAGATCCCTTGAGGCCAATTAACTCTCAAACCTCTCTAACTCCCTAATGGTAAACATCACACATTCTCTGGTCACTGTAAGTAAACTGTGAAATGATCAGCAGTATATAGGCAACAGCAATAGAGCCTCTGTTTGAATCAAACATAAAAATGACATGATTGCCATGGAGACAAAGCTGCTGCGATAGGAGCGGTTTACTGATGCACATCATCTAATCCATAAGCCTGCGGGGAGCTGACCCTGTTGAATGTGAAGACGTGTGTGTTTATGTGTTTGTCTGTGTATGTGTGCGTGTGTGTTTGTGTTTGTGTGTGTGTGTCTGACAGTGATGTAGCACCGATGTCCAGTCGAGTCCCAACCGGCTGTAGCAGAGAGCTGGGAGAGGATGAGGCAGGGAGAGAGTGGGAGACAGTGTGTGTAAATTCTGCCTCTCAATGTACAGCCACACAGAGCAGACACACACCGGCTGGTGACCTGCTCTAACGTCCAGCTGAATGCTGATTCAAACCATTTATCAGCATAGAAAATGCCATAAGTAGGAATGTACTTCAGAACGCTTCAAGGCAATAATACCTGTTGACAACTTACCTGCAGACAATCTACAAAAATGAATTACCTCTCATTAGGGCTGGGCGATATGACGATATAGATCGTGTGACGATAGAAAAACGTCTATCGCTTCATATTATGCTCTATCGTTTATTTCGTGGTGTTGCAAATCCCACTCTTTACGGCAATATTTTTCGGCAATTGGATGACGCTTTGCGCTCTTCCACACGTGCCATGTGAAAGGACATTTGCAACACAAACAAACATGGAGGAGAGTGAACGTGACACACGGACCAGAAAACCGTCCTCTGCAAAATATGCCCGCAGGCCGGGTCCCGACAACAGGCTCAAACCTCTCTTACCACCGACGCAAGAATCATGTGAAACAGTACGGAGAGAGTCTACGGATGAGACCCCAAAAAAGTACAGTCTAGTGCTCAACACAAACCACCGACTCAGACGTTGCAAGAGGCTTTTGCCCACGGCACAGCATATGGCAAAGAATCACAAAGATGGAAGGAGATAACAGCTGCCGTTACAACTTACATCTGCAAAGACACGGCCTCAATTTACACGGTGGAGAAACAGGGGTTTCGTGATTTGGCGCCAACACTCGACCAAAGGTACCAAATGCAAATGGATGTGTGACACGTGTTAATGCCAAAATAACATGCAAAACAGGCAAGCCCCCAAAAATATATACATTGTAACGACCCTGGGTTTATACGCGCGGAAATCGACTCTGCCGGACGAGCAGGCTTTTGCGGCACAGTCGATAGCGCTCCGGACCTCGGGCTCGAAGGTCGAGGGTTCGAGACCTGATCCCTGCTGTTTCATTACAATATTTTAGGCCTATATTTATTTTGTTTGTTACCAATGGATCCCTTAGATACCTGAGCAGGCGACCAATGAATAACCTGTATGCACAGACACACTAGTGGTGGAGTGTGAAGAAGGAGGATTATAATTGGTTGAGGAGGGAGAATGTGTGTGCGGGGCCTATTAGTCAGGGGCCTTACTGTTGAAACTTACTGTGTGGTGGTCACCACAGTAACAGAAAATACTTTGGCTGTGTTAATGGGTAGGGAGGGATCCAAAATGCTGTGAATAGGAACGGTGAGCTGTTTTATCAGTGTTGTTTCAAAGGGCAAAAGCCTATATTGTATATCAAGGGAATTAACAGAACATAAACTAAGTAAGTTAAATAAAAAAGTGTTCCAGTCAAAACTCCACATAGAAAGTAGGTCTACACCGAGAATAAGGAGAGATACTGTATACAGTATACCATGGTTGTGGATATAAATGGATAATATAGTAGGAGAGAGAGAGAGAGAGAGAGAGAGAGAGAGAGAGAGAGAGAGAGAGAGAGAGAGAGAGAGAGAGAGAGGGAGAGATGGCTTTCTCATTTACATCCCCCGCACCCTAATTAATATTTTGATGCAGGAGGCTTTAATGCGCGCTGATTTTAATTGCCCCCCCTTTATTCTTGTTTTTCAGTTCCTACTCCTCATGATATTCTAAACTAATTGACTTAAAGCCATCTTAACATCAACATGGCGGTGCGGTGTGTGCTCCTTGAAACCTGCAACTGAATGCAAAACAACAAAAGGCAGATGCACCCATGAAAACATACTGTATACACACACATCCACACATGCACAAAAGACAGATGCACACATGCAGGCACACACATCCCACACACACACCCACTCAGATACACACAGTAACCAAACATGATTATAAAAGGCTATAATCATGTAGCATGCACATACAGATGAGTCAGTCTAACTGGCATCATCTAATTAGCCACTATGGGAGGGTGAGACAAGCACAGAGCATCTCCCCCCCCCCCCCCCCCCCAGTCCCGTCAGATCTTACAATATCTCCAACGAGATTACAGGCTGCAGACTGTGCTATCGAACCCCTCTGTCCATCCATCCACCCCCTCCCACTCTCACCACGATCGATTGACACACAGCCACTGTGGGAAGAAGATTATGTCTGATGCTATAGTAACCACTAACCCACCCCATCTGAATGGTTTGTGACAACTGTGCCATGATTGGTCAGTTGTTTCAGACCAGGATGGGCCTACGGTGCCAACCATTCGACGACATTGATACCAATAGTAAATAGGTGTAGCAGAAAGAGCCTACACCACAAATTGGAGGCACTCAGAGTCTGCAGCTCGGTAAACTAATTGACAGGTCTTCCTGTTTCCAGACGGAGATGCGGAGGGCAGGGTGAAGTTTGCATTGATTCTACCTCCCACAGGCTGTGACTACAGCAGTAAGCAGGTGTAGATGAAGTATAAATCTCCCCTGGTCTCTCCATCTCTCCTGGAGATTAAACAGAGGAGCCTGGCCTGTCAGCTGTGCGATACACAAAAGCACACACAAACACGGGCAGTCATGGCGCACACCGATGCACACACACACACACACACACACACACACACACACACACACACACACACACACACACACACACACACACACACACACACACACACACACACACACACACACACACACACACACACACACACACACACACACACACACACACACACACACACACACACACACACACACACACACACACAGCCACCTGAGTAATGTTTGCCTGGGCCAATTAAAATGGGTTGGAATAACCTGGCCAACCTGTTGATGGAGAGGACCCGTCAGCTGGAGAAATGAAAGCAGAGTCGTTCAGCATCATTAGTGTAGGAGAGGAGAATACCCAGTGGGAGGAAGAGGGGGTGGAGTATGTGAGGGGGATAGTGTGTGTGTGTGTGTGTGTGTGTGTGTGTGTGTGTGTGTGTGTGTGTGTGTGTGTGTGTGTGTGTGTGTGTGTGTGTGTGTGTGTGTGTGTGTGTGTGTGTGTGTGTGTGTGTGTGTGTGTGTGTGTGTGTATTGATCCATCCTACTTTATAAACAAACTGCCCCAAAGTACAGACTGTATAGACTGCCTGTGGATTTGGAAATACAATTAAATAATCATCTAGTGTGATTATAGAGAACTTTAAAAAAAATAATTAGAACTGTATGTTTTGATATGGGATATACTGTGGGAAATCATTTACATCTGTAGAACATTAAGTTATAAAGCATTTTCCAACAAACCAAACAATTTAAAAAGAGAGAAAAGTCTTTACACACTGTGTACGTACAGTAGCAATGAATTAACAATTCACCAATAATTGGTTCGTTTAACAACTCAGCAGGTGCGTTCACCTTTCATTTCATGCACCAACCTGTAATTTCACAACAAATTGCAAAGGTCAAAAAACTTTCATCTCTTTTATAACAGTTGTTGAACTTCAAATCATTAACTCATCCAACAACCTTTAAACACCAGCTAAACTCTCCTTTACTCACTCTGAGAACTCTCTCTCTCTCCCCCTCTCTCTCGCTCTCTCTCTCTCTCTCTCTCTCCCTCCCCCTCCCTCTCTCTCTCTCTCCCTCTCTCTCCCTCCCTCCCTATGAGGGGCAAACCACTATGCAGTATCCGCTCTGTCTGGGGCACTGAGTCACACCTTTACCGCGCAATTACCAGTGGATCCCTTAGATACCTGAGCAGGCGACCAATGAATAACCTGTATGCACAGACACACTAGTGGTGGTGTGTGAAAAAGAGTGATTATAATTGGTTGAGGAGGGAGAATGTGTGTGCGGGGCCTATTAGTCAGGGAGGGGCCTTACTGTTGAAACTGTGTGGTGGTCACCACAGTAACAGAAAATACTGCTGCTGTGTTAGTGGGTAGGGAGGGATCCAAAATGCTGTGAATAGGAACGGTGAGCTGCTTTGTCAGTGTTGTTTCAAAGGAGACATAAATACAAAGTATTCCAATCAAAACTCCACATAGAAAGTAGGTCTACACCGAGAATAAGGAGATATACAGTATACCATGGTTGTGGATAGAAATGGATAATATAGTAGACTAAATAGAGACAAGAACAGACTGAGTGGTGGATGTATGATGGGGAAACCGCAAACACTTTGTGAGTATTCCATTGAACTCCGCATGGTACAATATTTAAAGCCGACTACTGGGATACACAGTGGCCTATAGTGAGTCAAGGATAGGATATAAATAGAACCAAAAGTGAAAGGACCAAAAAGCTGTTCCTTAATGCGACCGTGAGCTTAAAGGCTTGAGGGAGTGACGGCTGGTGATTAAAGTGCCAAGCTGATTACTACACCCCACCGAGCATGTCACGGACCATGTCACTGACCATGTCACGGACCATGTCACTGACCATGTCACGGACCATGTCACCAACCCAAATAGCCATGAAGACGTCATCATCTGGGTCACCGTGTCTTCGGCGTGACACATATAGCACGTCAGACGACTCGGACAAGACTGATCGGTTTACATAAACTCTGGGTCCGGGGCCAGTAGACAGGATGAGTGGTGGAAGGGAATAACAGACATAACAATGAGATATAAAGTTGTAGGCCCGGGTAAGTCAACCCCTGACCTTTGACCCTAACTATTTCCCTCTACGATAGAGTACAGTACAATCCCTTTTAATCCCCCTGCTTCGTCATACATTTTGCTACCAGTTTTTCATTATCGCGACTGTGTAATCCCTATGGCGAGGGGCTTGTTGATGCGCTCATGTTCAGTACAGTGGGGTTTTATTTGTTTGTTTTAATCCAAAAATGGGGAGAGGGGTAGTCTGGTGGAAAGGTTTAATAGAAATGATTTCTTCCCCCAGTCCTATCAACTACTGTATGTCCTCACAGAGGAGCTCGAAGATATATTTGCATGGCTCAGAACAAGTGTAGTTGTCACAGTAGGGACTGGCAACACAGCGGGATCTGGATCACTGTCAATCCTTGAAGTGATGACGCAACACACTCCCTGCGATCTCAATCAGCTAGCGCAATCGGGTAACACTCTTGGCTGATTTTTTAAAATGTTTACTTGGTTCGCTCGCTATTCCTATATATACTGGCTCTCGGCTAGCTCACTTTGTACCTCTTTCTGCTAGCTCTAGGCTGGCTCACTGACCGGCTCTTTCTGCTAGCTCTAGGCTGGCTATCTGGCTGGCTCTTTCTGCTAGCTCTAGGCTGGCTCTTTCTGCTAGCTCTAGGCTGCCTCACTGACCGGCTCTTTCTGCTAGCTCTAGGCTGGCTATCTGGCTGGCTCTTTCTGCTAGCTCTAGGCTGGCTCTTTCTGCTAGCTCTAGGCTGCCTCACTGACCGGCTCTTTCTGCTAGCTCTAGGCTGCCTCACTGGCTGGCTCTTTCTGCTAGCTCTATGCTGCCTCACTGGCTGGCTCTTTCTGCTAGCTCTAGGCTGGCTCTTTCTGCTAGCTCTAGGCTGGCTCTTTCTGCTAGCTCTAGGCTGGCTATCTGGCTGGCTCTTTCTGCTAGCTCTAGGCTGGCTCTTTCTGCTAGCTCTACGGTAGCTCAGTCTGTAATCGGTACCTATTCCTACCAGCTCTCGGCTAGCTCACTAGGTACTTTCGGCTAGCTCACTCAGCTAGCTACTTTTTCTAGCACACCCCACTAGCTAATTTCCTCTGCTCCCTCTGATGTCCATGGAAATCTGTGGACCCCAGCTGAGTCTCCAGAAAGTAGACTTGTGAAGCTGTACTAGAGGCTGGAGCAGTGCATGGGAACCTGTAGGGGCCTGTAGGCTCCAGGCTGTTGCATTTGCTCCAGTGTCAGCAGCAGCAGAGCAGTGCAGCCAGGTCTGCCATCATCCAGCACAAGGAGAAACCTGTACTGACAGGTGGTCTTCTTCCACAGCGTACAGTCAGAGACTAGCTGTGGAGCTGATCTCTCCTTAATGTACATACTATCACTGTACACTACTGTACCTCTTACATACTGTTATCACCTACACGTACAGTAGAGACTGCTTACATGTTGCACCCCTGCACCTAATAGGAAGCAGTGAAAATAGGCCGTCATTGTAAATAAGAATTTGTTCTTAACTGACTTGCCTAGTTAAATAAAGGTTTAAAAAATGTATATATATATATATATATATATATATATATCATGATCTACTATATGTGGCATTTTTACAAAACGTGGAACGTCTGTACTATCTCATGCACGGAGAAACAGTAAGCTTTCAGAATATACTTGTTTCCTGCCACAGATTTCCCTCCTGGAATGTATGCTAGATTTGCTAATGAGACGAGAGAAGCAGGTGGCAACTCCCATTCAATAGATGGTTCCTTGGCAATAACACATTAAATAATAAGACGCTGCACTCCAAACTGTGAAATCTGAATTCATACATTAATTGCTGTACGTACAGTGCATTCGGAAAGTATTCAGATCTCTTGACTTTTTCCACATTTTGTTACGTTACAGCCTTATTCTGAAATGGATTCAATTAAATCTACACACAATACCCAATAATGACAAAGTGAAAACAGGTATTTAGACAGTTTATTCCTACAGCTCTAGAAAGAGTCTTGGTGGTTCCAAACTTCTTCCATTTAAGAATGATGGAGGCCACTGTGTTCTTGGGGACCTTCAATGTTGTAGACATTTTTTGGTACCCTTCCTCAGCTCTGTGCCTCGACACAATCCTGTCTCGGAGCTCTATGGACAATTCCGTCGACCTTATGGCTTGGTTTTTGCTCTGACATGCACTGTCGACTATGGGACCTTATATTGACAGGTGTGTCTTGTCCTAATATCTATATATGTCTCGTCCTAATATTTATATATTTCTTTATTTTTGTACTAATATTTGAATTGATATATTTCTTTATTCCATTATTATTTAGATTTGTGTATTGTTGTGAATTGTTAGATACTACTGCACCGTTGGAGCTAGGAACACAAGCATTTCGCTACACCCGCAATAACATCTGCTAAATATGTGTATGTGACCAATACAATTTTATTTGATTAGGGTAAATAAATAAATGTAATTCATTTTAGAGTAAGTCTATAAAGCAACAACATTTCGTAAAAGGGGTCTGAATACTTTCAAAATGCACCATATATAATAACAACTCCACTTTGTCCATGACAGCCAATAGAAGCTCATCATAACGCAACCCTTCTTACATGCGTCTCTTAGGGAAAATCTTCTCCGTATGCTAGAAGCTAAGTCCTCCTATTCCCTGAGACCTAGCAAAGAAAACATTGTGCTGTGTAGAATATCTGCCTCTAAGAAGACAACTACTGTACAATCCCTTAGAAAATTACAGTAGGTAGAATAATGAGCTATACATATCTACTACATCTCATAACTGGTGTTTGTTTAATAACCTCTACAGGATCCCCCCCCCCCCGCCGCAGGACGGTTGAGCTAACGTAGCCTAATGTGATTAGCATGAGGTTGTAAGTAACCAGAACATTTCCAAGGACATATCTGATGTGGGCAGAAAGCTTAAATTCTTATTAACTAACTGCATTGTCCAATTTACAGTACATTTTACAGTTAAAGAATGCCATGCTATTGTTTGAGTAGAGTGCACAGTTATGAACTTGAAAATGTATTAGGCACATTTGGGCAGTCTTGATACAACATTTTGAACAGACATGCAATGGTTCATTGGATCAGTCTAAAACTTTGTGCATACACTGCTGCTCTCTAGTGGCCAAAATCTAAATTGTGCCTAGATTCCTAAGTCATATATTGGCCTTTCTCTTGCATTTCAAAGATGAAAAATCTATATATTTTCTTTCTATTATCTTTTACCAGATCTAATGTGTTATATTCTCCTACATTCATTTCACATTTCCACAAACTTCAACGTTTTTCCTTTCAAATGGTATCAAGAATATGCATATCCTTGCTTCAGGTCCTGAGCTACAGGCAATTCGATTTGGGCATGTCATTTTAGGTGAAAATGGAAAAAAAGGGTCCGATCCTTAAGAGGTTTCAATGGTGGGAAAAGCATCACATTTGAAAGACACTGTATGTGTGAAAGATACCGTATGCCCATCCCCCAGCACACACAAGACTATAATTATGATGATTTGTGTCTTGCTGGAGAGAATGATGGAAACCTTATTGGTTCAACATCAGATCTGTGAGATTGAAAGGAGGGTTGGGACTGGGTCTCCAGGGTGAGAGAAGTGACAGGGGAGGGGGGCGGGGGTTGGGAAAGTGACTTGTCACCTGGGGCTCTGTCGCTATGGAGATATACAGTAGATGATATCTTCCACACTGTGTGTCACGCATCACAGTGCCTGTGGGATGAGGGGGAAGTAAGCGGAGGTGAGGCGGGTGTGAACAGGTGGGGTTGACCATTCACTCGGGTTGTATGTATTATTTGACAGTCAGAGTAGAGGCGTCATTTGCCCAGCCCTTCATTTAACCCTGACAAAAAGGTCATCCCACTTTATTTACCCCTCCCTACTGGCACCTTCACCGATTGTACACTACCCCTGAGACCAGATGCACTCTGGGACATAATTGGAGAGTGGGAAAGAACTGTGTGCTCTCTATACAGGTGGGAGGGTGGTGGATAGAATGGCAATAATGTTAGGGTGCTTCCCAGTTCAACGCCTTCTCTGGATAACAGAAAAGGGAGGACTGCGAATGATGGGGCTTCAAGGTCGACTTGACACTCGGAACCATGGTGCCAGCGTGTGTCTCCCGTATGGTTTTTATTCACTGTGACAGTATCTATACAGACTGGCACTCTCTAAAGATCCCTTCAGAATCTTATGCCTCTCAACGTCTCAGTTTTTTCTCCTACTCACATCATAATAATTCACCCTGGCTATATCAGAAATTCCTATCCATCAGAGGGAAGGGATCGAGGGGATCCACGGACCACCAACTGGTCTCTAAAAGGTTTCCACTCTGATCCCACCTCTGTGGAAGAAGAGGGAAGAGGACTCTTCAATAATAAATACCCTCAACTTCATCACCTGGGGGCATCGATCGGCTTCTATTGAGCTTCCACATGGCCTTCTCCGTGCTCCATGCTGCTTTTACGACCATTGAAGTGCTTGTGGGTTTCTTCTATAAACGCCTCTGGTTTAAATGGTACCTGGGTGTGCTGTGCGCAAAAGGTCAAGGGGTATTTGGTATTTATTAGGATCCCCATTAGCCGCTGCAAAAGCATCAGTTACTCTTCCTGGGGTCCACATAGGGGCTGAGGGGTAGGCCCGTGTCGCATTCTGGGAAGGCTGGTGCTTTTTAATTGCATCTCATGGGAGGAGAGAAAATAAGAAAAGAGGAGGAGGGGCGGCAGAGGTGTAGAGACTACCGAGGGGGGATGAAACGAGGGAAATAAAAATATATTTTGAGAAAGGACACAGCGATAAGATAAAGGGCAAGAGGAAATTGCAAAGGGGAGCGAGGAGAGAGTGGGGCGTTCCGTCTCTTTGTGTTGGGGAGAGAGAGAGAGAACTGCCAAAAACACTGCGTGTAGACAATCCAATTACTAGCCATAAGAGATGCATTGTTTAAGGATAGAACAACTATTGGAGGACAATATTGTGCTCCACAGGGAAAAGTGATTCTGTGACTGCTAATGTCGTGTCCTTTTTTTCCTGTACTGTTATGATCACTATGTTCTCCTCAGCATCTGGCTGCGGTGGGTTTGCCCTGTATGCTACAGTGTGTGCTTAAGTTAGTGATCCACATATTCTAAATCCGTGGTAATGACATCGTTCACAGTGGATGAACATCCCTTTAAGCCCCTATTAAGGCTTGGGGATGGTTCGCCTCGCATTAGTGAGCATGAAGAGGAAGTGATACTGTCCCCATTTGTTTTAATGCTTCGGAAGGGGACAGAATAGGCAGAGGCTAGGAAAGAAGCCTAACCTTTTCCAAAATAAATAAAAATGAGAGTCATGGTGCAGAAGAAAAAGAAAAAGTATCATCAAAACTCATCGAGTGGACACCTATTGGTGTGAAAGACATTGACAAGTTACTGGCACTGTAGGGTCTATGTGTGACAATCTAGAAAACTGGGACATAATCTTGGTTAGCATTTCCATCACCGTTTTTTTGTCTCAGTAAGCAGAGACACAAAGGAAGGATTTACTCGTGGGTTTATGTGGCAGTGTTGGCCTGAAGCAACGGTCTGTTTATGAGCAGTTTTACAGAGAGCTTTCAGACGACCGTTCCTGGAGCTCGCCGCCTAATCCTATTCCTCACAGCAGCCGGAGATCTCGAAGGGTGTTTGAAAGTCAGCCCATGTTTTCTTTCTTCCATTTATTCTTCTCTCTTCTGTGATGATGAGGGGAGGGAGAGGTGAAAGAAAGCCAAGGTTTCCAAGGACACATAATGAGCAGACGGGGTTGACATGAAATATATTCTCTCCTCTTTAGCTGCTGCTTCCCAGCCAAGTACGAAGGCGAGGAAATAGCCCTGGGGTCAAAGAGCCCAAAGCCTTGATTGCTATTCACAATGGAGTGGTACTGAATTGATACCTTTCTTTTGTATTTGGAGGGTTTGTAAGCCTTGTTTGTTTGACCTAGAGGTTGAACAAAATGAACAATCAACTTGTTCTCTAAAATTTGGTTTGAGTGATTTGGACATGGAATGATACGGTGTTAGGAGTCTGGGGGAGCGAGGGAGAACAGCAACGACAACAACAAGAGTAGGCTATACTTCCGTCTTTAAACATTCAGGGAATCACTGCCTGGGTGAGTTCAAGTGAATGCTAAAGGCTGTATTCAATAAACATTAAAGCGTAAACTCATACACCTTAACGTGATACTAGGTAGATGGAGCTGAAACTATTAAAAAATAAGGATCCCCAAAATATGGATCTGATTAACTGTATTGAATAAACTTAAAGGAAAATAATAATACTGCCTGACCCAGGGATTCTCAAACTCAGGGTCCCCTTTGATATGTTTCTTCAAGGGGGAATCTGTGGGATTCAGAGTTGATCGAGTACATGACGTTCCCCTCCTGTTCTTCCTTTTACATCGTTACTATAGCTCCAACTCTAGCTCTGTTCAAAGACAGGGAACACCTGCCGCCTGGTGCCTGCTTCGAATCAGCCTCACAGATAATATGCACGCTTCAAGAAGAATGTCACAAGATTATTTTTAGTTTAAACACTCATAAAACTAGGGCACCAGCGAGAGCTCCCGAGCCAAACTCTCAAAATTATTCAACGTGCTTAAGTGTTTTCTCTGGCAATTCTCTAAATATTAACAAGTGTCCCCGCATGACTTTATGTTACCCTCCCTACTCAGAAAGTTTCTCTCCATATCTATACATATACAAGTCTTTTCCTAGCCGCAAGCCTTGGATGTTATGACACTCCTGAAGCCTTCTCATCATCCCTTACTCCAGGCGATCTGCTTCTTCTCTCAGAAGGCAGTGACAGTTGCTGCACATGTCCTTGCCTTTGCCGACTCTCCTGTCCATCAGCTATCCCCCTGTAATGATGTGTGTTGGCTGAGGCACAACTCTCAAGCTCCGATTCAGACTACAGAAATCGTCTGTCTGCCAGCCAGGGAAGCCTTAACTACCTGTCCAGCTAAATGAGCACTTCAAGCTGACCTAAGATAATCACTGCACAGTGTGTGTGCACGTGGGCGTTTGCGCGCGCGCGTGTGTGTGAGAGAGAGAGAAAGAAAGAGAAAGGGAATTGAAATTGAGAGAGAGAAAGAAACATATTTCCCTCAGATTACACAGATCTACAAAGAATTTGAACACAAACCCAATTTTGATAAGCTCCCATATCTACTGGGTGAAATACCAGTGTGCCGTCACAGCAGCAAGATGTGTGACCTGTTGCCACATGAAAAGGTCACCAGTGAAGTGTAAATAAAACCCATATATGTTTATTTATTTTCCCTTTTGTACTTTAACCATTTGCACATCGTTACCATACTGTATATATACATAAGACACTTGAAATGTATTTATTATTTTGGAACTTCTGTGAGTGTAATGTTTACTGTTCATTTTTATTGTTTAGTTCACTTTTGTTTATTATCTACATCACTTTCTTTGGCAATGTCAACATATGTTTCCCATGCCAATAAAGCCCCTTGAATTTAATATATATATATATGAGAGAGAGAGAGAGAGAGAGAGAGAGAGAGAGAGAGAGAGAGAGAGAGAGAGAAAAATATGTCAAATCAAACTTTATTTGTCACATGCGCCGAATACAACAAGTATAGACCTTACAGTGAAATGCTTACTTTACAAGCCCTTTACCAACAGTGCAGTTCAAGAAGAGTTAAGACAAAATATTTACTAAATTAAAAAAAGAAAAAGTAACACAATAACTTAACAATAACAAGGCTATATACAGGGGGTACCGGTACCAAGTCAGTGTGCGGGGGTACAGGTTAGAGGTCATTTGTACATGTAGGAAGGGGTGAGGTGACTATGCATAGATAATAAACATCGAGTAGCAGCAGTGTACAAAACAAATGGAGGGGGGGGGGGGGGGGGGGGGTCAAGGTAATAGTCCGGTGGCCATTTGATTAATTGTTCAGCAGTCTTATGGCTTGGGAGTAGAAGCTGTTAAGGAGCCTTTTGGTCCTAGACTTGGCGCTCCGGTACCGCTTGTCGTGCAGAGAAAACAGTCTATGATTTCAGTGATATACTGGGAGTACGTACTACCCTCTGTAGCGCCTGATGGTGCCGAGCAGTTGCCATACCAGCCGGTGATGTAACCGGTCAGGATGCTCTCGATGGTGCAGCTGCAGAACCTTTTGAGGATTTGGGGACCCATGCCAAAGTCTCCTGAGGGGGAAAAGGTTTTGTTGTGTCCTCTTCACGACTGTCTTGGTGTGTTTGTACCATGATAGATCGTTGGTGATGTGGACACCAAGGAACTTGAAACTCCCGACCTGCTCCACTACAGCCCCGTTGATGTTAATGGGGGCCTGTTCGGCCTGCCTTGTTCTGTAGTCCACGATCAGCTCCTTTGTCTTGCTCACATTGAGGGAGAGGTTGTTGTCCTGGCACCACACTGTCAGTTCTCTGACCTCCTCCCTATAGGCTGTTTTTATTTACAATTGGCCGTCATTGAATATAAGAATTTGTTCTTAACTGACTTGCCTAGTTAAATAAAGGTAAAATAAAAATGTTGTACCAAGCTTTAACTTCCTGACTGATGTCTTGAGATGTTGCTTCAATATATCCACATAATTTCCCTATATCCACATAATTTGCCATCTTTTGTGAAGTGCACCAGTCCCTCCAGCAGCAAAGCACCCCAACAACATGATGCTGCCACCCTGTGCTTCACAGTTGGGATGGTGTTCTTCGGCTTGCAAGCCTCTCCTTTTTCCTCCAAACATAACGATGGATCATCATGGCCAAAAACATATATTTTTGTTTCATCAGACCAGAGGACATTTCTCCAAAAAGTATGATCTTTGTCCCAATGAGCAGTTGCAAACTGTAGACTGGCTTATTTGTGGCGGTTTCGGAACAGTGGCTACTTCCTTGATGAGCGGCCTTTCAGGTTATGTCGATATAGTGCTCATTTTACTGTGGATATACAGTGGGGCAAAAAGTATTTAGTCAGCCACCAATTGTGCAAGTTCTCCCACTTAAAAAGATGAGAGGCCTGTAATATTCATCATAGGTACACTTCAACTATGACAGACAAAATGAGAAAAAAAATCCAGGAAATCACATTGTAGGATTTTTAATGAATTTATTTGCAAATTATGGTGGAAAATAAGTATTTGGTCAATAACAACATTTCATCTTAATACTTTGTTATATACCCTTTGTTGGCAATGACAGAGGTCAAACGTTTTCTGTAAGTCTTCACAAGGTTTTCACACACTGTTGCTGGTATTTTGGCCCATTCCTCCATGCAGATCTCCTCTAGAGCGGTGATGTTTTGGGGTTGTTGCTGGGCAACACGGACTTTCAACTCCCTCTATTTTCTATGGGGTTGAGATCTGGAGACTGGCTAGGCCACTCCAGGACCTTGAAATGCTTCTTACGAAGCCACTCCTTCGTTGCCCGGGCGGTGTGTTTGGGATCATTGTAATGCTGAAAGATCCAGCCACGTTTAATCTTCAATGCCCTTGCTGATGGAAGGAGGTTTTCACTCAAAATCTCACGAAACATGGCCCCATTCATTCTTTCCTTTACACGGATCAGTCATCCTGGTCCCTTTGCAGAAAAACTAATTCTTCACAGTAGGTATGTTGTTTTTTGGATGCAACTCAGCATTATTTGTCCTCCAAACACGACGAGATGAGTTTTTACCAAAAAGTTATATTTTGGTTTCATCTGACCATATGACATTCTCCCAATCTTCTTCTGGATCATCCAAATGCTCTCTAGCAAACTTCAGACGGGCCTGGACATGTACTGGTTTAAGCAGGGGGACACGTCTGGCACTGCAGGATTTGAGTCCCTAGCGGCGTAGTGTGTTACTGATGGTAGGCTTTGTTACTTTGGTCCCAGCTCTCTGCAGGTCATTCACTGCAGGTGATTCTGGGATTTTTGCTCACCGTTCTTGTGATCATTTTGACCCCACGGGGTGAGATCTTGCGTGGAGCCCCAGATCGGGGGAGATTATCAGTGGGCTTGTGGCCTATGTGAACTTCTGACCCACTGGAATTGTGATACAGTGAATTATATGTGAAATAATCTGTCTGTAAACAATTGTTGGAAAATGACTTGTGTCATGCACAAAATAGATGTCCTAACCGACTTGCCAAAACTATAGTTTGTTAACAAGAAATTTGTGGAGTGGTTGAAAGACAAGTTTTAATGACTCCAACCTAAGTGTATGTAAACTTCCAACTTTTTTTATTATAATGTAACTTCTCCTAAGAAACGTCAAACTACAAATGTGGGTGATTGTGGCTGCGATGAATACATTACACACACACACAGGTCTGTTTTACTATCCTTGAGGACAAACTATTGATTCCCATTCACAAGCCTATTTTCCCAATCCCCTAACCCGTAATAATCTTTTACTGCAGTGGGCTAAATCAGGGTCACACAGAGTGTTTCTTGGTAGTCAAACAAATGTACTTTGAAACGAAAGTATACACCTCACACACATGGTTATGGGCTCAAAAAAAGAATGCACCTGTACCTTGTCAGATGTTCTGTGGAGTTGAAATTTATTCAATTTTAAGTTTGCATCCCGATATTACACTATATATACACATCACAGAGGACTGAAATATAACAGAACTGTTTGACATAGAAACAACAGATTCTCGGCATTTAATTTCAAAAACAAATATTATGAAATTATTAAAAACATTCTAACCAATTAGGCCACTAGAGGGCACTTTGGTCATTCAACTGCAGGAAAGGGCTACCCTAAACCTAATTGTAACCCTAACCCCTAAGCCTAAAATAGCCTTTTTCCTTGTGGGGACCAGCGAAATGCACACATTTGTCTGAAATGTCCTTGTTTTACTATCCTTGTGAGGACTTCTGGTCCCCAAGGACAGCAAAACCAAAAACACATACACACACACACACACACACACACACACACACACACACACACACACACACACACACACACACACACACACACACACACACACACACACACACACACACACACACACACACACACACACACACACACACACACAAGCTAATCTGCCAGTGTGACACATTATGTCTCTCCTTTACCAGTCAAAGGCATGAAGAACAACATTTCTCATACCACATTAAAAGATTAAACCAACCTTCCATACTATCATAGGGATTTCAATTCCATCACAGATCCAGTTTCAATGTGTCTTGATTGAGTATGTCAACATCATTCCTCGATTGTGCTCGGCATATCAACAGCACTCATTTCGTTTCTCTCAGCATCCGGCCATGACACATTTAGAAGACTTGTTGTCCAATTTGCCTTGTCTGTGTAAATAGAAAGCTGAGTAAATAGATGTCAAATATAACAATACTAACAAAGAACCATCTGAGGCTCAGAGACCAAATGAAACGTGATAAAAGGCATCTCCATAAACAACAGAAAACACGGTCAAATGGAATAAGGGTTTGAAGACATAAGAAAGCTATATTATTATTACATTTTCTACACATATTTAACCCATAAACCCATACCCTTCATACTTCCATTCATGTGTATGGGTTACCTTCAGACGAGTCCCGTGACACGTGTAACGCCATTGTGTCCGAGAGTCTCCTCTTTCCATAGACCGGTCCTATTAGTTTTGTAGGCCAAACCGTTCGGCCGCTACAGACGTTTTCGTGAGAAGACCGATTTTCAGAATATCTCCTGGTCTGACAAATAGAGCTGCAGCTCTTCCTCTTTCCACCACAGATGCGAAAGGGCAACACAGGCGAGTTGCAGCCTCTGCAAAAACACAACTGATACACTATACATGCAAAAAGACTGTGGAATTAGTGGATGTGTCTATTACCAGCCACACCCATTGCTGACAGGAGTATAAAATATTTTGTCGGGAGCTTCATGAAATGGGTTTCCAAGGCCGAGCAGGGTAAATCTAACCTGTCTCACGACGGTCTAAACCCAGCTCACGTTCCCTATTAGTGGGTGAACAATCCAACTAATTTTGCTTCACAATGATAGGAAGAGCCGTCATCGAAGGATCAAGCCTAAGCTCACCATGCACAATGCCAAGTGTCGGCTGGAGTGGTGTAAAGCTCGCCGCCATTGGACTTTGGAGCAGTGGAAACGTGTTCTCTGGAGTGATGAATCAAGCTTCACCATCTGGCAGCCCGACAGACTAATCTGAGTTTGGCGGATGCCAGGAGAACGCCAGCCGCCACAATGCATAGTGCCAACTGTATAGTTTGGTGGAGGAGGAATAATGGTTTGGGGCTGTTTTTCATGGTCGGGCTAGGCCCCTTAGTTCCATTGAAGGGAAATCTTAAAGCTACAGCATACAATGACATTCTAGATAATTCTGTGCTTCCAACTTTGTGGCAACAGTTTGGGGAAGGCCCTTTCCTGTTTCAGCATGACAATGCCCCCGTGCACAAAGGTAGATCTATACAGAAATGGTTTGTTGAGATTGGTGTGGAAGAACTTGACTGGCCTGCACAGAGCCCTGACATCAACCCCATCGAACACCTTTGGGATGAATTGGAACGCTGACTGCCAGCCAGGTCTAATCTCCCATCGCCAGTGCCCTACATCTCTAATGCTCTTGTGGCTGAATGGAAGCAAGTCCCCGCAGAAATGTTCCAACATCTAGTGACAAGCCTACCCAGAAGAGTCAACAGACTCTCAAGGATTAATCAGCAGGTCTAAGTAAACAGTGATATGACATTCATGATTCAACTTGACTTTTTTTTTTTTTACATTAGATACATCTATGATACTACTAGGAGTTAGAGATTATGCTGCCACTTATCATTCCCTATATTTCAAGCTGAGCATTAGAACAACACAAAATTGTGTATAATACGTGTAGAATAATCATAAAATCACTTGTTCTTGCCTGGTTCCTGTCATAGGCCACTTAGTGTTACCTGCTTATCATTCTGAAAGTTATAGCAAATATGTGTGGGTCTTAGGAAAAAAATGTTAATAAGGAATTTTAATGATGAAATGCTTTTAAAAAGCTGTAAATGAGGTGGTGTTGGTCAGAACAAATCAATGTACTGTAAACTCCCACGTGAAGTGCACTCCCACACATAAACACAAGAGCCTTCAGCACTTAGAGTTCTACTGTGCCATTACTCGCCCACAACTTTGTGAAAAATGTGAGAATGAACTTGCACTTAATACGTTTGAGTAAAATCCTCGGTATCCTCTCTCTGTAGTTGTCCGGGCAGCGCTACAACCTTTTCATGGGCAAAGAGGGGGAAAGTGTGATGTCTTAAAACCGTGAATCATAAAGAGAGAAGGAAAACAGAGAAGAAAAAGGAGGATGCAGAGAAAGAGGATGAGGAGAGAGAAGAGAGGCAGCAGCAGATGGGTTCTACCTCTCGGTCAGGGGCGTCGACTGAGTCTGGAGTGAGAGAGAGAGAGAGCAGGAGGGACGTTCCAGTGACTCTTCAGCATATTTACAACATGCTTGTGACAAGTAGGCTAACTGACGATCCAATCTCACCTCAGTCTCTGTTTAGTCATGGGATTAAATTAAAAGAACACAGCATCCAATTTCACACCTGGCTTCTTCCAACGTAGCACTCCTCCAGCACAGTGTGACAGTCACCCACAGGACAACCTCTCGCCTCTCCCTTCCCACATGTTCGTCAGTATTAGTAAACGGGGCGTGGAGAGAGAAAACCATGTCAGATTTCCAACGGAATGGAAGTTAATTTGCTTAGTGGGATTAGCGATATTGGGTTGAAGTAGTAAGCCGATCTCTTTCCCCAGAGACTTGAAAGAATAGACACAATTTTGAGAGACAAATTTACTGATGACTGATTTCGATAAGTTATCTCCTCTGCGTATATCTGGCTGATCAGTAAAGGGGATATTTATTTCACAGAGGCTAATTACATTACTCAGATAAAGGAAGCAATTAAATGATAAACACCAGTAGGAATTTGGTGACCTCTAACCTCTAATAGCTGCTGTCTGTGTTATTTCTACATTTCACTGCATAAATGGTACCTTAAGTGGTACTGTGTAATTAGGTAGAGCAACAATTTCAATAATATTTAGAAGATTTAAAGTCTTCCCATGTGTTAGGTCTACAAAGCTGCTTTAAAATAGAATGTACTGTCACGACTTCCGCCGAAGTCGGCTCCTCTCCTTGTTCGGTTTTTTCATATATCCATTTGTCTTGTCTTGTTTTCATTTCCCCGAGCAATCTACTTGTATTTAACCCTCTGTTTCCCATCATGTTTTGTGTGTAATTGTTTTCATAGTGGAAAACCTAACCTCTATCACGTAGAGTAGGCCAGAAGGCTATAGTGGAAAACCTAACCTCTATCACGTAGAGTAGGCCAGAAGGCTATAGTGGAAAACCTAACCTCTATCACGTAGAGTAAGTCAGAAGGCTATAGTGGAAAACCTAACCTCTATCACGTAGAGGAGGCCAGAAGGCTATAGTGGAAAACCTAACCTCTATCACGTAGAGGAGGCCAGAAGGCTATAGTGGAATACCTAAACTCTATCACGTAGAGGAGGTCAGAAGGCTATAGTGGAAAACCTAACCTCTATCACGTAGAGGAGGCCAGAAGGCTATAGTGGAAAACCTAACCTCTATCACGTAGAGGAGGCCAGAAGGCTATAGTGGAAAACCTAACCTCTATCACGTAGAGGAGGCCAGAAGGCTATAGTGGAAAACCTAACCTCTATCACGTAGAGTAGGCCAGAAGGCTATAGTGGAAAACCTAACCTCTATCACGTAGAGGAGGCCAGAAGGCTATAGTGGAAAACCTAACCTCTATCACGTAGAGGAGGCCAGAAGGCTATAGTGGAAAACCTAACCTCTATCACGTAGAGGAGGCCAGGAGGCTATAGTGGAAAACCTAACCTCTATCACGTAGAGGAGGCCAGAAGGCTATAGTGGAAAACCTAACCTCTATCACGTAGAGGAGGCCAGAAGGCTATAGTGGAAAACCTAACCTCTATCACGTAGAGGAGGCCAGAAGGCTATAGTGGAAAACCTAACCTCTATCACATAGAGTAGGCCAGAAGGCTATAGTGGAAAACCTAACCTCTATCACGTAGAGTAGGCCAGAAGGCTATAGTGGAAAACCTAACCTCTATCACGTAGAGGAGGCCAGAAGGCTATAGTGGAAAACCTAACCTCTATCACGTAGAGGAGGCCAGAAGGCTATAGTGGAAAACCTAACCTCTATCACGTAGAGTAGGTCAGAATGCTATAGTGGAAAACCTAACCTCTATCACGTAGAGTAGGTCAGAAGGCTATAGTGGAAAACCTAACCTCTATCACGTAGAGGAGGCCAGAAGGCTATAGTGGAAAACCTAACCTCTTTCACATAGAGTAGGCCAGAAGGCTATAGTGGAAAACCTAACCTCTATCACGTAGAGTAGGCCAGAAGGCTATAGTGGAAAACCTAACCTCTATCACGTAGAGGAGGCCAGAAGGCTATAGTGGAAAACCTAACCTCTATCACGTAGAGGAGGCCAGAAGGCTATAGTGGAAAACCTAACCTCTATCACGTAGAGTAGGTCAGAAGGCTATAGTGGAAAACCTAACCTCTATCACGTAGAGTAGGTCAGAAGGCTATAGTGGAAAACCTAACCTCTATCACGTAGAGTAGGTCAGAAGGCTATAGTGGAAAACCTAACCTCTATCACGTAGAGGAGGCCAGAAGGCTATAGTGGAAAACCTAACCTTCCCATCATGTTTTGTGTGTAATTGTTTTCATAGTGGAAAACCTAACCTCTATCACGTAGAGTAGGCCAGAAGGCTATAGTGGAAAACCTAACCTCTGGTCCTTCTGTAGCTCAGTTGGTAGAGCATGGCGCTTGTAACGCCAGGGTAGTGGGTTCGATCCCCGGGACCACCCATACGTAGAATGTATGCACACATGACTGTAAGTCGCTTTGGATAAAAGCGTCTGCT
Organism: Oncorhynchus gorbuscha; assembly: GCF_021184085.1. NCBI lineage: Eukaryota > Metazoa > Chordata > Actinopteri > Salmoniformes > Salmonidae > Oncorhynchus > Oncorhynchus gorbuscha. The sequence continues at coordinate 60,240,935 of NC_060187.1, forward strand.
AAATGGCATATATAACCTCTATCACGTAGAGGAGGCCAGAAGGCTATAGTGGAAAACCTAACCTCTATCACGTAGAGGAGGCCAGAAGGCTATAGTGGAAAACCTAACCTCTATCACGTAGAGTAGGTCAGAAGGCTATAGTGGAAAACCTAACCTCTATCACGTAGAGTAGGCCAGAAGGCTATAGTGGAAAACCTAACCTCTATCACGTAGAGGAGGCCAGAAGGCTATAGTGGAAAACCTAAACTCTATCACGTAGAGGAGGCCAGAAGGCTATAGTGGAAAACCTAACCTCTATCACGTAGAGTAGGTCAGAAGGCTATAGTGGAAAACCTAAACTCTATCACGTAGAGGAGGCCAGAAGGCTATAGTGGAAAACCTAACCTCTATCACATAGAGTAGGCCAGAAGGCTATAGTGGAAAACCTAACCTCTATCACGTAGAGTAGGCCAGAAGGCTATAGTGGAATACCTAAACTCTATCACGTAGAGGAGGCCAGAAGGCTATAGTGGAAAACCTAACCTCTATCACGTAGAGGAGGCCAGAAGGCTATAGTGGAAAACCTAACCTCTATCACGTAGAGTAGGTCAGAAGGCTATAGTGGAAAACCTAACCTCTATCACGTAGAGGAGGTCAGAAGGCTATAGTGGAAAACCTAACCTCTATCACGTAGAGGAGGCCAGAAGGCTATAGTGGAAAACCTAACCTCTATCACGTAGAGGAGGCCAGAAGGCTATAGTGGAAAACCTAACCTCTATCACGTAGAGGAGGCCAGAAGGCTATAGTGGAAAACCTAACCTCTATCACGTAGAGTAGGTCAGAAGGCTATAGTAGAAAACCTAACCTCTATCACGTAGAGTAGGCCAGAAGGCTATAGTGGAATACCTAAACTCTATCACGTAGAGGAGGCCAGAAGGCTATAGTGGAAAACCTAACCTCTATCACGTAGAGGAGGCCAGAAGGCTATAGTGGAAAACCTAACCTCTATCACGTAGAGTAGGCCAGAAGGCTATAGTGGAATACCTAAACTCTATCACGTAGAGGAGGCCAGAAGGCTATAGTGGAAAACCTAACCTCTATCACGTAGAGGAGGCCAGAAGGCTATAGTGGAAAACCTAAACTCTGTCAAAATAAAAAAGATGGTTGGAACCACAAAAGTTCTTCTGTGCTTCAGGGTGTTTATTTACAAAGTGATTCCAGAACAAAAACAAAACAACAATACTGCCATCAAACATATACCTTATGGGACAGCTGAAAACAATGCTGCCCCATTCACAGATCAATCCAAAATGGCCTCTCCATGAACTGAAAGAGAGGCTCCTTTTGTAGGGCTTGCCCCTCCCCTCAGAACAATTAACCCTAATTAATTAAGCAATTACCTCCTCAAACCTACATTTTCCATTAATTAAACGTACTAAAGTATATACATTGCAACATGTTTATGAAACAATATCACAACATAACAGTTACAAAATGACGTCACTACTGACAGTGTCTTTCAATATGCACATTTGCATTAATGAGCCATTTGGGACAGGCACTACAAAGTCAGCCCAATTCCCTTAGCTTGGGTCCTTATCCAGCATACCCGGAAGCTACAGAGATAGAGAGAGGAACAGAACAAACACACAACGCGCTCATCCATAACATCGATACGTAAAATACATATTGCTCGTATTAAATATGAACATTGACATAAGTGTGAAATGTATGTACTAAGACAGAGAAGTTAACTTGTGTGTCGACCCACATTGTTACCTTATCTGATAAGGGAGCAGTGAGGAGTGATGAATGTGTGCGAGCGTTAAAGAACCAAATGCTGCCCGCGGCCAGTGACGGACTTCTACGTCACAGAATTATTATGTGGATTGTGACGAATTGACATTTTAGCAGGGGTTGATACATTTTTCGTCAGGGAAAATCAGGTTTGAACTTTCAAAATGGAAATGACTAACTTTGGAACCTTTTAAAACCTCAAATACACTACAAGTTTTAAATGTCCTGCAGGTTGATCAAATTAAATCCTACATCTGTAGGGCTATGAAATACAACCGGATATCATGCAAAGGGTTGGATAAGGTCCCTTTTGTCGGTCTTAATTCCAACACATGGGGAGAGAAGGCTGAGTTATCACCCGATTTGCATAATGCATGACATTTACATGAATACTACAGTGCAGTCACATTTACATGAATACTACAGTACAGTCACATTTACATGAATACTACAGTACAGTCACATTTACATGAATACTACAGTACAGTCACATTTACATGAATACTACAGTGCAATCACATTTACATGAATACTACAGTACAGTCACATTTACATGAATACTACAGTACAGTCACATTTACATGCATGTTCCATTTGGAAGACACATTATTGTATTACTACGACACGATGAGAGAGAACGAAGAGATGCCATCAAACCTCGGAGAGAAAGGTTAGCATTGTCTCACATAATGGCCTCAATACTCCACAATCCAAGTAGACAGGATGTGGATGAACTCAGTCGTGTCAGACAGACAAAGGCCCACCAACCCAATCCTCATTAAAAGCTGATTACACTTTTATTAAGAGCTTTATCACAGGATATCCTGTCGCTCAGACGTGTGTGTGTGTGTGTGTGTGTGTGTGTGTGTGTGTGTGTGTGTGTGTGTGCGTGCGTGCGTGCGTGCGTGCGTGCGTGCGTGCGTGCGTGCGTGCGTACACGTGTCATTAGGGACCTGAGGAACCTTCTGGTACCATATCCGATTAATGCCCACACAATGACAAGGTGGTATAAAGGCTGCTGGGACAGATCACAGTCTGATGGACCTGGAAAGAACCATTCTGACAGGTGGGTTCATACACACCGACAAGTGGGAAATGCACATAACATGCACTGGTAATCAGGAAGCCTATGGCAGGCTTTTTCCACCTACAGTACAACCATGTGCAACACAACAAAGATGATTAAATAATGGTAGCCAGGGGATCCGCTTACCTGCACGTCTCTAAAATGTTGACGAGCGAAGAATACCTTCCACAATGAGAACATTCTCTTCTATGAGCGATTAGCATTAATGAAAACTCTTTGACCTAGAGGTCGACTAAGACCCACAGACAATTGTGTGTCCATGACTGCAGACCATTTGACTGTTTTTGATAAAGACCGTAAGACCTTCACGAGCAGCTCATTGAGGGCATATGGGGCTTTTTAGCCTGGGGCCACAAAACACCACTCACCAAACATGTTCCCAATGTGGCCATTCCTGGTCAGGGGCCGTAGCTCATTCTTGCCCCAGGCAAAGCTCTTGTAGTTGTCCCAGGCAAACTTCATCATCTGAAACACAAAAACAGGCGACGGGGTTAAGAACACAGGTCAGTCACTAAACTGATGGCCTTAATTAAACTGGAATGGTGGCATGCAGCAATGTCAATTATGGATTATTGATTTGCTGTGGATTTAACACAGGCACGCAATTATCACAAACACATTTTTTTTAACATTTTTTTTTTATTTAACTTGGCAAGTCAGTTAAACAAATTCTTATTTAAAATGACGGCCTACCCTGGCCAAACCGACGACACAGGGCCAATTGTGCGCCGCCCTATGAGACTCCCAATCACAGCGGGATGTGATTCAGCCTGGATTCAAACCAGGGACTGTAGTGGCACCTCTTGCACTGAGACGCAGTGCCTTAGACCGCTGCACCACTCGGGAGCCCAATCGAATCAGTATGGCTGGAAGAGCCCGTGCTTGATCGATCCTTCGCTGCCTCGAGCGACACGGTTTATAATTAGCTCGGTAGAATCTGAAGGGGAAGTTCGTTGACGTTCATCAAACGAATGCATAAATTCATGGCTGGGCAGAGACTGACAGCAGCCGAGGCAATGTTTCAGCCAACGTTCCTGTTTGCCCTCAAGGAGCCGATGAACATAGAGGATTTATTTGTTAATAGGTACATTTCGTTTTGATGTTGAGTAAAGGCTAATGCAAGTTTGTGCTCGGTGTGGCTGTGGCTGAGCTTGTAACTTTCCTGGACTTTCTGGCAACTATGATGCAGACAAATCACCTGGAAGTCTGGCGTAGCTTTTTTTCTTTCTTTCCCTGCAGTGAAATACAGTGTACTATCAACGAGGATAAGAATATTAGTAGCATTTGATCTTCTGAATATTAATCAATCATAAAAACACAAAGGAACACTTAAGCCCACTGATATACATGTAAATATTGAAACAAAAGCATAATGCCTGCATCCTGTAAATCTCCCACTGGGGTAATTAGCTAACCACCACACCACCCCAGCATGTCAGAATTTGATGCGGTTGACTGACACACCAGGAATGGTTTTTTCCCCCCCAGAGGCGCAGTAGTAATATGATGTGAGTTCTATCATTAATACTGCATGAGCCTGTGGTGGTCTCCAGAGGTTAATTGAGAGCAGGCGAGCAGCATTCATCTTAGGCCAAGACACACATGCAACTTAATATACTGAACAAAAATAAATGCAACATGTAAAGCGTCGGTGCAATGGTTCATGAGCTGAAATGAAAGATCGCAGAAATGTTTCATGTGCACAAAGAGCTTATTTCTCTCAAATTCTGTACACATTAGTCTATGAGAGAGTGTTCTCATATGTAACAGCCTCCGTAACAGAGAGGGAAGACGCATTCTTTAGATCTGAAAGCTCTAGCAACTGATGACAAAAGGGGTCAAGGTTCAAGAAAGGTTGAGAGCCGAGCTGGTGCTACCTGGGCTAGTGAGTTACGGCAAGCTCAGCTCGGCTTACATCAGTGAAGGCCGGGTTTTTTAGTGACCACGAGAGCAGAGTGAACGGTAGAAACAGGCAGAAACAACGACATCCTGCCTTGCGGCCTAAATGCCGGGTTTACACACACTTTCACAAACACACACGCTTGCTCACCCATCCACACACACACAGGGATGCAACAGTCACCACAGGTGCACACTCACTGTCATTGTTGAGCCTTTGCAGAATAGTCGTCCCAGCCGATTTGAGTGGGCATCGTTTCAAAAGAAGCTTTCTCGCCTTGAGATATGCCAATATTAACACAAATCATTTATGCAGGACCGCATCCAGTGAAAGTAAGGAACTGGCTTGAGACATGATTTGGGGATTAGCATCAAGGATAATGATGGTGCAAATTTGTTTGCATGGCAATAACTCCAGCCAGGGCCAGAAAGACAAGCCTAGGTTACAATATCAGACAAAATCATTTCCCTCAGAGCAAAGGATTCAGGTTTCAGTTGAAATACACTTTTCCTTTTTTTCTTTTTTATAAAACGCTCGTCTTGCTCCACTCCCCAGGGATAGAAAGTATAATGGAAAACATGACTTTGACATAAATGCCGGGGTTTGGTAAACGTTTGAACTCTGTGTTCACATCATCTGGACTGGGGAAGCTCTGCAGTTTAAGCACAAAATAACTGAGTGTGTCGTGATTGCAGAATGCAACCTGTACAGAATGAGAAACCAAAGCCCGAAATATCCCGGGGAATAATGCAAACTTGCCAGAAGCGGTGTTTTCAGTTGTAATATTCATGTCCAGTGGCATAGTAATCCACACAGAAATGGTCAAATCCATAGAACAATAGATAACATGCTCACTCAGATTATTTCTCAAAAGTAGTTGGGTGCCGAATCCTCGTAGTAAATATACTTCTATGTAACGCAGCCCGATTAGAGCACTCTCTGCTTGTTTACTCGAATGTCAATCAAAGCCTTTTCCCTAACTGCTACTCCCCACTGTTTCCCCAGTGGCTCTAGCAGACAGCTGGACGTGATGCTCCACACAAACTGTAGATACAACATGCATAGAGATCATTATTGATGGCTCCACACCAGTGGGGAGGAGGAGGACACAGGCCTGTATAATTATATCCCCTGACAATGTTGTGATTAGTAAGGCGGTGTGAGATGACCAGGGTCAGAGACCGCCAGGATCACAGGAATAACATGCCATGATCATCAGCAGCAGCACACACACACCTAATCACACACACACACACACACACACACACACACACACACACACACACACACACACACACACACACACACACACACACACACACACACACACACACACACACACACACACACACACACACACACACACACACACACACAGAGACCACACCAATCGATAGCACCCACTATAGCCCTAGCACGCTTCCACCCAGACAACCTTTCTAGGAGAGCAAATGGATGGGGGCAAACTGTTGCCAGGGGTAAATATGCTAGACACACGGTGTCAGTCGTAACTGCTCTTTGGCTCATTCATTGGCTGGTTCTTGTTGAAAGCAGTTCAATAGCAGCCAGTGATTAAAATTAATCACACATTTATCAGAATGCAATTTGCCAATTCCATTCCCTGACGTCGGAAGTCAATGCTTTCCAACCTGACTCTCGAGGATTTTCGCACGACAACACTCGACATGAAAAACAAGATGGCTTAGAGCGCTTCAGTGAATATGCTTACACCAAACAGCTTTATCAAAATCTCCAGGGAAAGATGCAATATCACCGGTTTTCCTCGTTGCAAATACAACAACATGATGAGCAAAGAAAATCGTTACAAAGACATTTGTTTTCCTTCCATTAATGAGAAAACTCACTGTCTGATCATTCGACGAAAGGCGCTGAAAGACTTTAGGTTTTCCAATCAAAATCAGCTGTAAATAAGCAGCAGCTGTAGATAAGATAAGCCTGGTATGGGGTCCATTTCAGGACACCCTCAGCCTCAAGGAGTGTTGAAGAATGACACAAAAAGGGGTGAGACTTGAGGCTGAGGGTAGCCTAAAATGACTACCGTTACTCTAGGTCACAACTAGTAAGGTCTCTCCTCTGTCAAGGGTTAAAAGAGCAGAATATTGACTAGCAGGAAATACAATGAGCCCCTAGTGTGTAAACCACTACCTCAGGAGCAGATTAAAATAATGGGCAGCCATTAATAACTGTCTGCTGGTCCTCTTCAGCCTATCAGCCCAGCAAGGTTTCTCAGCAGGGCACACACACTGGCCTGTCTTTACTCAGCTCTGGACAGACAGCATGGCATGCAGGGAAGAACTAGGGCTTCTAGAGGAAGGCACACATAGAGAAGGTGACAAAAGGACTTTTAACCATATGGTTTTTCCTGAACTAAGTCTGGGCAATAGATTGAACTGGCACCGAATGTCCTTAAGGCACAAAAATGATATGGTGTCCATATTAGGACAGCCTCAATTCCAAAGACCATATACACCTTCTCTTCAATTTGTTCCAGTATGCACCAATCAACAGTTTGCTGCAGAGACAACATTTCGAGAGCTTGTGACTATAAGGTTCCATCTGCAAAAAGATGTTTCTGAGACAATTGGCTTTAAAGTTCCGAACCTTCATTGGTTTGAATGGTGTATTCTTTTGGATTTAACAATATGAATTGGGGTATTTAGAGTAATACACTCAACAAAAAATAAACATACCTTTTTCAGGACCCTGACTTTCAAAGATAATTTGAAAAATCCAAATAACTTCACAGATCTTCATTGTAAAGGGTTTAAACACTGTTTCCAATGCTTGTCCAATTAACCATAAACAATTAATGAACATGCACCTCTGGAAGGTTTAGACACTAACAGCTTACAGACGGTAGACAATTAAGGTCACAGTTATGAAAACTTTGGACACTAAAGAGGCCTTTCTACCGACTCTGGAAAAACCCAGAAAGAAAGATGCCCAGGGTCCCTGCTCATCTGCGTGAACGTGCCTTAGGCATGCTGCAAGGAGGCACGAGGACTGCAGATGTGGCCAGGGCAATAAATTGCAATGTCCGTACTGTGAGACGCCTAAGACAGCGTTACAGGAAGACAGGATGGACAGCTGATCGTCCTCGCAGTGGCAGACCACGTGTAACAACATCTGCACAGGATCGTTACATCCGAACATCACACCTGCGGGACAGGTACAGGATGGCAACAACAACTGCCTGAGTTACACCAGGAACGCACAATCCCTCCATCAGTGCTCAGACTGTACGCAATAGGCTGAGAGAGGCTGGACTGAGGGCTTGTAGGCCTGTTGTAAGGCAGGTCCTCATCAGACATCACTGGCAACAACGTTGCCTATATGCACAAACCCACAATCGCTGACCAGACAGGACTGGCAAATAGTGCTCTTCACTGACGAGCCGCGGTTTTGTCTCACCAGGGGTGATGGTCGGATTCGTATTTATCGTCGAAGGAACGAGCATTACACCGAGGCCTATACTCTGGAGCGGGATTGATTTGGAGGTGGAGGGTCCGTCATGGTCTGGGGCAGTGTGTCACAGCATCATCGGACTGAGCTTGTTGTCATTGCAGGCAATCTCAACACTGTGCGTTACAGGCAAGACATTCTCCTCCCTCATGTGGTACCTTTCCTGTAGGCTCATCATGATCCTCCAGCATGACAATGCCACCAGCCATACTGCTCGTTCTGTGCGTGATTTCCTGCAAGACATGAATGTCAGTGTTCTGCCATGGCCAGAGAAAAGCCCGGATCTCAATCCCATTGAGCATGTCTGGGACATATTGGATCAGAGGGTGAGGGCTAGGGCCATTCCCCCAAGAAATGTCCGGGACCTTGCAGGTGCCTTGGTGGAAGAGTGGGGTAACATCTCACAGCAAGAACTGGCAAATCTGGTGCAGTCCATGAGGAGGAGATGGACTGCATTACTTAATGCAGCTGGTGGCCACACCAGATACCGACTGTTACTTTTGACTTTGACCCCCCCCTTTAATCAGGGACACATTATTCAATTTCAGTTAGTCACGTCTGTGGAACCTGTTTAGTTTATGTCTCAGTAGTTTAATCTTTTTATGTTCATACAAATATTTACACATGTTAAGTTTGCTGAAAATAAACGCAGTTGACAGTGAGAGGACGTTTCTTTTTTTGCTGAGTTGATTTCGGTAGAGAACATTGAACAGATCAAGGACATTTCCATTACATGAAAAGAGATTAGGACAAGCGTATCAAGCCTATTTCGGCTAAAGAGAGCTTTTATTTTTGATTGGAGAAGCAGTGCATCACCTTGGAAATGTATCAACGGCATTGAACGTCATTTTTAGAAACCCAATTGGTGCTTCCAGTGTGGATTGGGTCACTGAGCTGTTGCGTAACAAACACGCTATCGAAAAAAACATGGCATCGGCAGCTGGGCAGGGACCAACGTGGACAGTCGGCCACCCAGAAGAGGTAGAGAGAGAAAAGCCCGGGCTTCGACTGGCAAGGCGCAACGCTTTGTAGCTTTTTCCGGATGCCTAATTATGGCAGATCTCCCGCTTAGCCAGCACAGTGAGGGTCCTCGTCACAATGATATTTAATCGATACCTCCCTGGTTATGTGAGACCATTCAAAGTGCCTGGTATTAAATTATATATCCCTCTGCATCGCAAAGAGTGAAAGAGGGCACACACTTTTGACAGGCATTCAGGACACACCTACAGAGAGTTATAGCATGTATGGAACGGTGGAGATGGGGGGAGGGCTAAATCAATGAGCAGGATAATACTTCTTTGGCAGAGGGTAAGACTGTAGGAAAGGAAGGAAAACGTACAGTATGGTACACCCGTCAGTATTCGTCAGCGTGAAAGCTGTACACTGAGAGAGAGAGAGAGAGAGAGAGAGAGAGAGAGAGAGAGAGAGAGAGAGAGAGAGAGAGAGAGAGAGAGAGAGAGAGAGAGAGAGAGAGAGAGAGAGAGAGAGAGAGAGAGAGAGAGGATGGAAGGCGGGAGTGAGGGACGACGCATAGACTGATTAAAGAGGGAAAAACTGAAGTAACGGCCATCCAGAAGTCAGTGAGGGGAGAGGAGTTTTTTTTAGAGAACAGAAGGTACTGTACACCCGTGTAAACACCCCCCTTGCTATTGCAGACTTAACGGCACTACATAGGGAAGAGAATAAGGGTACAGTGGGTTAACCACTTCAACCGTGCAGACTAAGATAGCTCCCACCTCACCTCCATGCAGTTACATTTGTGTATTGCTTCAAGAGGGGTTTTGCCTTCACTATTAAGCCCAATATCTTGAGGTGAACATTATAGTGAAGCGTAAACCCAACCTGCACTGCTCTCCTGTCTACTCCACACCTTCCTCAAACCATTCTGCCCAGCAACATGGTAGACTTGTCTGATATGAAAAGCAATGGTCTGTGAATGGCCAAGGTCTGAGAGCTTGAGCCTATTCAGTCCCATGGTGCAGAATGATCAGTCGGCTGGAGCATGTTGCCGGAGGAGACATCAAGGCTGTCAGTTACGTTTCCACTTCACATATGTTGCAATAATACCTGCTATGTGATAATAAGTCATTGAATGAGATACATGTACGTGAGATGAACACATTGTAGGAGCAGTAGAAGTAACAAGTGGGTTCTCAGGGGATGAATAAAGGGAGGAATAAGTGCTAGCCTATTCCACACTGATACCCACAAGACAGCGTCAGCCAGGCAATCATCTACCCGACGTCTTAATCCTCCATCTCCCACAAAGCTGTCGATCAAACCATCATCCCGCTCTTCCTCCCAGTTAGAACGGTACAGTCCCCACCCCGTCTCATTTGGACACCCACTGCTCCCAGCGGGAATGTCCGCATTATTTCAAATGTTAAAACTGAGATGAGAAAAAATCCCCAGACGTATCAATCCCCACTCTGACATGTTTCAATGTTCTATGTCGGGCTTCTTGCCATACATCCTCGTTTTGGAGGGAACGTGCGAGAAAGGGGGAAAAAAAACTGTGCAGGTGCGTTATCGGAAGCTGGAAATAGATCAACAAAAGCGTGTGGAATGTGGCGATTCATTGTGTTTCTTCACACACACACGCACACAACACACGCACACACACGCACACACACACACACACACACACACACACACACACACACGCACACGCACACGCACACGCACACGCACACACACACACACACACACACACACACACACACGCACACACAACGCACGCACGCGCATGCACACACACACACACACACACACACACACACACACACACACACACACACACACACACACACACACACACAACGCACGCACGCACGCGCATGCACACACACACACACACATACACACACACACACACACACACACACACACACACACACACACACACACACACACACGCACACACGCGCATGCACACACACACACACACACACACACACACACACACACACACACACACACACGCACGCGCATGCACACACACACACACACACACACACACACACACACACACACACACACACACACACGCACACACAACGCACGCACGCGCATGCACACACACACACACACACACACACACACACACACACACACACACACACACACACACACACACACACACACACACACACACACACACACACACACACACACACAGCAATCCCTCACAGCTCATTGGGCAAGGCAACCATTTAGAAGTCACTTTCTTTAATCACACTCAAGTGCTGAACAGACAGTATTCGAACCCTGACAAGGCCGTGCACAATGAGAGGGACTCTGATCTCTGAAGACTCCAATGCCAAGCTACCCTGTCTCCAGCAGTATCCGTCTCTCTCTGTCTGTGTATCTTTCTTTTTTTTATTATCATGTTGATTCTGTTTGGTTCTCTATTTCTACCATGGTTTTCTCTCTCTCACGGGATTCACGCTCACACTCACTCACTCACTCACTCACTCACTCACTCACTCACTCACCACTCACTCACTCACTCACTCACTCACTCACTCTCTCACTATCTGTTCCTCCCTCTCTCTGGTTCTCTCTCGCTAATAACTTACTTTGAAGGAACAAGAGCTGTAAAATCCCTTCCTCCAAACCCCTACAACACATTGTGAGTGACAAGGAAATTGCTTTCAAGATGACGTATATAAACATTATACTTCTACTAAGAGAGCGATTGTATTAAAACGGAACGAGGAGTAAGCTAGGGGCCTCATCTGAGTTCCAGCACAGATGGCGTGTTAACCTCTATCTCCACGGGGCCCTCAGGAGCCAAACTGTCCCACTGGGCCTAAAGAGTACCATTACCATTGTTAGACTGAGCACACACACACACTCACTCACACTCACTCACTCACTCACTCACTCACTCACTCACTCACTCACTCACTCACTCACTCACTCACTCACACATACTGAACACACACACAGGGCAATACCCCCCCAGTGATCGATCGATCAGACACAGACAGACAGACAGACAGACAGACAGACAGACAGACAGACAGACAGACAGACAGACAGACAGACAGACAGACAGACAGACAGACAGACAGACAGACAGACAGACAGACAGACAGACAGACAGACAGACAGACAGACAGACAGACAGACAGAGAGAGAGAGAGTGAGAGAGAGCACAGCTACCAGTGGAGGCTCCACAAAGGAGGAAGGGGAGGACCATCCTCCTCAGTGAATTTTATAAAAATAAAAATGTTAAAACATTAAAAAAGTTATCCTTTTTAGATAAAAGTATACCAAATGTATTCACTTCACAAAATAATTTATTTAAACACACTGTTTTGCAAAGGTCTACAATAGCCTCAAAAGCTAGCCGGGAGGACAGCTAGTTTCCATTCTCCTCTTGGTACATTGACTTCAATACAAAACTTAGCAGGCTCTTGGTTCTCACCCCCTTCCATAGACTTACAGTTATTAAGACAACTTCCTGGGGATGTCCTCCAACCTATCAGAGCTCTTGCAGCATGAACTGACATGTTGTCTACCCAATCAAAGGAACAGAGAATGAATCTAGTACTGAAAGCATAAGCTGTATCTAGCTAGCATTGTAGTGCATAAAATGTGGTGAGTAGTTGACTCAAAGAGAGAGAAAGACAATTGTTGAACAGTTTTCAACAAATTCATTTCTACAAAAATGAAGGAGAAGCAAGCGAGAGAGAGATTTTTTCCACATTCAGTTTTACTTACTTAGCTAGCAAATGCAGCTGGCTAGTTTAGCCTACTGAAACACCCTGCTCAAACAGAGGGATGCTATGTTAGCTAGCTGGCTATGATTATCCAACACAACTCTTCCAAGTCAAGGTAAGCTGTTTTTCTGAATTTATTACTACCTGTGCCTGCCATTGTAACTGCTGACTGACTGTACACTGTAAAGTTAAAGCATAATTGTAGCAGGTTTACTAACACATTAGTTCTATTAGCTATGTTGACTAGGACGTTACTTCAGCTAATATGGGCCTAACGATGTAGGCTGTGTATAGCGGTTATGACATGGTTTGGCATGGAAAGGATTTTTCACCTGGTCACATAGAGCTGATGTGTTGTGCATTGAAGTCCACAAACGAAGGGAAAAGGTGAGAGGAGGCGAGTGCATAGAGGAGAGAAGGAATACTATGAAAGTGTACTGTGTTTACATGTGATCAGGGGTGTATTCATTCTGCCGATTCTGTTGAAAAACGGTTCTTAAACAGAAGCAAACGAAACAGGGATGAAAATGCCTACATTTGTCCATAGAAACTCTTGTTTGCAACTGTCTGTCACCTCACATTTTTATCTCGACCTATGTGCACCTGCGTTGTAAACTGTCATTCAATAGGCTAGGTTGTAGCAACCTCATGATGGGAAAAGGGAAAATTTGAGTGTTTTTTAAATGTATTTGATTTCACCTTTATCTAACCAGGAAAAGTTATCATTTACAACTGCGACCTGGCCAAGATAAAGCAAAGCAGTGCGACAAAAACAACAGCACAAAGTTACACATAAACAAACGTACAGTCAATAACACAATAGAAACATCTATGTACAGTGTGTGTAAATGTAGAAGAGTAAGAGTAAGGCAATAAATAGGCCATAGAGGCGAAATAATTACAATTTGTATTAACACTGGAGTGATAAATGTGCAGATGATGATGTGCAAGAGATACTGGGGTGCAAAAGAGCAAGAGGATAAATAAAAATATGGGGATGAGGTAGTTGGGTGTGCTATTTACAGATTGGCTGTGTACAGGTACAGTGATCGGTAAGCTGCTCTGACAGCTGATGCTTAAAGTTAGAGGGAGATATAAGACTCCAGCTTCAGTGATTTTTGCAATTCATTCCAGTCTTTGGCAGCAGAAAACTGGAAGGAAAGGCGGCCAAAGGAAGTGTTGGCTTTGGGGATGACCAGTGAAATATACCTGCTGGAGCGTGTGCTACGGGTGGGTGTTGCTATGGTGGCCAGTGCGCTGAGATAAGGCAGGGGTTTACCTGGCAAAGACTTATAGATGACCTGCAGCCAGTGGGTTTGGTGATGAATATTAAGCGAGGGCCAGTCAACAAGAGCATACAGGTTGCAGTGGTGGGTAGTATATGGGGCTTTGGTGACAAAACGGGTGGCACTGTGATAGACTGCATCCAATTTGCTGAGAAGAGTGTTGGAGGCTATTTTGTAAATGACATCGCTGAAGTCAAGGATCGGTAGGATGGTCAGTTTTACAAGGGTATGTTTGCCAGCATGAGTGAAGGAGGCTTTGTTGCGAAATAGGAAGTCAATTCTAGATTTAATTTTGGATAAGAGATTGTCATGTTTTGTCATTTATTATCATGTCTTGTCCCTGTGCTTCCCATTCTATTCGTTTCCCTCTGCTGGTCTTATTAGGTTCTTTCCCTCTTTCTATCTCTCTCTCTCCCCCTCCCTCTCTCACTCTCTCGCTCTCTCTTCTCTCTATCGTTCCGTTCCTGCTCCCAGCTGTTCCTATTCCCCTAATCATCATTTAGTCTTCCCACACCTGTTCCCGATCCTTTTCCCTGATTAGAGTCCCTATTTCTCTCCTTGTTATTCGTTTCTGCCCTGTCGGTTCCTTGTCTAGAATTCACCGTGCTGTGTTTGTGTATCGCCCTGTCGTGTCGTGTTTCCCTCATATGCTGCGTGGTGAGCAGGTGTCTGAGTCTGTTTGGTTCAAGTGCCTTCCCGAGGCAACCTGCTGTTCACCTGCTGTTCAAGATCGAGTCTCCAGTTTGTCCTCGTCATCTCGAGTGAAAGTTGTGTTTTTTGATTGTATTTACTTTACTGGATTAAAGACTCTGTTTTTCGCCAAGTCGCTTTTGGGTCCTCTTTCACCTGCATGACAGAAGGAACCGACCAAGGAATGGACCCAGCGACTTCAGACGCTCGTAACACTGCCGTCGAGATCCAAGGAGCCATGCTCGGCAGACACGAGCAGGAATTGTCTGCTGCTCGCCATGCCGTGGAGAACCTGGCCGCTCAGGTTTCCGACCTCTCTGGACAGTCCCAGAGTCTTCGTCTCGTGCCACCTGTTACTTCCTGGCCTGCCGAGCCTCCAGAACCTAGGGTTAATAACCCACCTTGCTACTCCGGGCAGCCCACTGAGTGCCGCTCCTTTCTCACGCAGTGTGAGATTGTGTTCTCTCTCCAACCCAACACATACTCTAGAGAGAGCTCGGGTTGCTTACGTCATTTCACTCCTTACTGGCCGGGCTCGAGAATGGGGCACAGCTATCTGGGAGGCAAGGGCTGATTGCTCTAACAAGTACCAGAACTTTAAAGAGGAGATGATTCGGGTTTTTGACCGTTCAGTTTTTGGTAGGGAGGCTTCTAGGGCCCTGGCTTCCCTATGCCAAGGTGAACGGTCCATAACGGATTATTCTATTGAGTTTCGCACTCTTGCTGCCTCTAGTGAGTGGAACGAGCCGGCGCTGCTCGCTCGTTTTCTGGAGGGACTCCACACAGTGGTCAAAGATGAGATTCTCTCTCGGGAGGTTCCTTCCAGTGTGGACTCTTTGATTGCTCTCGCCATCCGCATAGAACGACGGGTAGATCTTCGTCACCAGGCTCGTGGAAGAGAGCTCGCATCAACGGTGTTTCCCTGCTCCGCATCGCAACCATCTCCCTCCTCTGGCTCTGAGACTGAGCCCATGCAGCTGGGAGGGATTCGCATCTCGACTAAGGAGAGGGAACGGAGGATCACCAACCGCCTGTGCCTCTATTACGGATTTGATGGACATTTTGTTAATTCATGTCCAGTAAGAGGCCAGAGCCCATCAGTAAGCGGAGGGCTACTGGTGAGCGCTACTACTCAGGTCTCTTCATCTAGATCTTGTACTACTATGTCGGTCCATCTACGCTGGACCGGTTCGGGTGCTACATGCAGTGCCTTGATTGACTCTGGGGCTGAGGTTGTTTCATGGACGAAGCATGGGTTCGGAAACATAACATTCCTTTCAGACAGTTAGACAAGCCTACGCCCATGTTTGCCTTAGATGGTAGTCATCTTCCCAGTATCAGATTTGAGACACTACCTTTAACTCTCACAGTATCTGGTAACCACAGTGAGACTATTTCTTTTTGATTTTTCGTTCACCTTTCACACCTGTTGTTTTGGGTCATCCCTGGCTAGTATGTCATAATCCTTCTATTAATTGGTCTTGTAATTCTATCCTATCCTGGAACGTATCTTGTCATGTGAAGTGCTTAATGTCTGCCATCCCTCCCATTTCTTCTGTCCCCACTTCTCAGGAGGAACCTGGCGATTTGACAGGAGTGCCGGAGGAATATCATGATCTGCGCAAGGTCTTCAGTCGGTCCCGAGCCAACTCCCTTCCTCCTCACCGGTCGTATGATTGTAGTATTGATCTCCTTCCAGGGACCACTCCTCCTCGGGGTAGACTATACTCTCTGTCGGCTCCCGAACGTAAGGCTCTCGAGGATTATTTATCTGTGTCTCTTGACGCCGGTACCATAGTGCCTTCTTCCTCTCCGGCCGGGGCGGGGTTCTTTTTGTTAAGAAAAGGACGGTACTCTGCGCCCCTGCGTGGATTATCGAGGGCTGAATGACATAACGGTTAAGAATCGTTATCCGCTTCCCCTTATGTCATCAGCCTTCGAGATTCTGCAGGGAGCCAGGTGCTTTACTAAGTTGGACCTTCGTAACGCTTACCATCTCGTGCGCATCAGAGAGGGGGACGAGTGGAAAACGGCGTTTAACACTCCGTTAGGGCATTTTGAGTACCGGGTTCTGCCGTTTGGTCTCGCCAATGCGCCAGCTGTTTTTCAGGCATTAGTTAATGATGTTCTGAGAGACATGCTGAACATCTTTGTTTTTGTCTATCTTGACGATATCCTGATTTTTTCACCGTCACTCGAGATTCATGTTCAGCACGTTCGACGTGTTCTACAGCGCCTTTTAGAGAATTGTCTCTACGTAAAGGCTGAGAAGTGCTCTTTTCATGTCTCCTCCGTTACTTTTCTCGGTTCCGTTATTTCCGCTGAAGGCATTCAGATGGATTCCGCTAAGGTCCAAGCTGTCAGTGATTGGCCCGTTCCAAGGTCACGTGTCGAGTTGCAGCGCTTTTTAGGTTTTGCTAATTTCTATCGGCGTTTCATTCGTAATTTCGGTCAAGTTGCTGCCCCTCTCACAGCTCTTACTTCTGTCAAGACGTGTTTTAAGTGGTCCGGTTCCGCCCAGGGAGCTTTTGATCTTCTAAAAGAACGTTTTACGTCCGCTCCTATCCTCGTTACTCCTGACGTCACTAGACAATTCATTGTCGAGGTTGACGCTTCAGAGGTAGGCGTGGGAGCCATTCTATCCCAGCGCTTCCAGTCTGACGATAAGGTTCATCCTTGCGCTTATTTTTCTCATCGCCTGTCGCCATCTGAGCGCAACTATGATGTGGGTAACCGTGAACTGCTCGCCATCCGCTTAGCCCTAGGCGAATGGCGACAGTGGTTGGAGGCGACCGTTCCTTTTGTCGTTTGGACAGACCATAAGAACCTTGAGTACATCCGTTCTGCCAAACGACTTAATGCCCGTCAAGCTCGTTGGGCGTTGTTTTTCGCTCGTTTCGAGTTTGTGATTTCTTACCGTCCGGGTAGCAAGAACACCAAGCCTGATGCCTTATCCCGTCTGTTTAGTTCTTCTGTGGCTTCTACTGATCCCGAGGGGATTCTTCCTTATGGGCGTGTTGTCGGGTTAACAGTCTGGGGAATTGAAAGACAGGTTAAGCAAGCACTCACGCACACTGCGTCGCCGCGCGCTTGTCCTAGTAACCTCCTTTTCGTTCCTGTTTCCACTCGTCTGGCTGTTCTTCAGTGGGCTCACTCTGCCAAGTTAGCTGGTCATCCCGGTGTTCGAGGCACTCTTGCGTCTATTCGCCAGCGCTTTTGGTGGCCGACTCAGGAGCGTGACACGCGCCGTTTCGTGGCTGCTTGTTCGGACTGCGCGCAGACTAAGTCGGGTAACTCTCCTCCTGCCGGTCGTCTCAGACCGCTCCCCATTCCTTCTCGACCATGGTCTCACATCGCCCTAGACTTCATTACCGGTCTGCCTTTGTCTGCGGGGAAGACTGTGATTCTTACGGTTGTCGATAGGTTCTCTAAGGCGGCACATTTCATTCCCCTCGCTAAACTTCCTTCCGCTAAGGAGACGGCACAAATCATTATCGAGAATGTGTTCAGAATTCATGGCCTCCCGTTAGACGCCGTTTCAGACAGAGGCCCGCAATTCACGTCACAGTTTTGGAGGAGTTCTGTCGTTTGATTGGTGCGTCCGTCAGTCTCTCTTCCGGGTTTCATCCCCAGTCTAACGGTCAAGCAGAGAGGGCCAATCAGACGATTGGTCGCATACTACGCAGCCTTTCTTTCAGAAACCCTGCGTCTTGGGCAGAACAGCTCCCTGGGCAGAATACGCTCACAATTCGCTTCCTTCGTCTGCTACCGGGTTATCTCCGTTTCAGAGTAGTCTGGGTTACCAGCCTCCTCTGTTCTCATCCCAGCTTGCCGAGTCCAGCGTTCCCTCCGCTCAAGCGTTTGTCCAACGTTGTGAGCGCACCTGGAGGAGGGTGAGGTCTGCACTTTGCCGCTACAGGGCACAGACTGTGAGAGCCGCCAATAAACGCAGGATTAAGAGTCCTAGGTATTGTTGCGGCCAGAGAGTGTGGCTTTCCACTCGCAACCTTCCTCTTACGACAGCTTCTCGTAAGTTGACTCCGCGGTTCATTGGTCCGTTCCGTGTCTCCCAGGTCGTCAATCCTGTCGCTGTGCGACTGCTTCTTCCGCGACATCTTCGTCGCGTCCATCCTGTCTTCCATGTCTCCTGTGTTAAGCCCTTTCTTCGCACCCCCGTTCGTCTTCCCTCCCCCTCCCGTCCTTGTCGAGCGCACCTATTTACAAGGTACATAAGATCATGGACATGCGTTCTCGGGACGGGGTCACCAATACTTAGTGGATTGGGAGGGTTACGGTCCTGAGGAGAGGAGTTGGGTTCCGTCTCGGGACGTGCTGGACCGTTCACTCATTGATGATTTCCTCCGTTGCCGCCAGGATTCCTCCTCGAGTGCGCCAGGAGGCGCTCGGTGAGTGGGGGTACTGTCATGTTTTGTCATTTATTATCATGTCTTGTCCCTGTGCTTCCCATTCTATTCGTTTCCCTCTGCTGGTCTTATTAGGTTCTTTCCCTCTTTCTATCTCTCTCTCTCCCCCTCCCTCTCTCACTCTCTCGCTCTCTCTTCTCTCTATCGTTCCGTTCCTGCTCCCAGCTGTTCCTATTCCCCTAATCATCATTTAGTCTTCCCACACCTGTTCCCGATCCTTTTCCCTGATTAGAGTCCCTATTTCTCTCCTTGTTATTCGTTTCAGCCCTGTCGGTTCCTTGTCTAGAATTCACCGTGCTGTGTTTGTGTATCGCCCTGTCGTGTCGTGTTTCCCTCAGATGCTGCGTGGTGAGCAGGTGTCTGAGTCTGTTTGGTTCAAGTGCCTTCCCGAGGCAACCTGCTGTTCACCTGCTGTTCAAGATCGAGTCTCCAGTTTGTCCTCGTCATCTCGAGTGAAAGTTGTGTTTTTTGATTGTATTTACTTTACTGGATTAAAGACTCTGTTTTCGCCAAGTCGCTTTTGGGTCCTCTTTCACCTGCATGACAGAGATTCTTAATGTGAGTCTGGAAGAAGAGTTTACAGTCTAGCCAGACACCTAGGTATTTGTAGTTGTCCACATATTCTAAGTCAGAACCGTCCAGAGTAGTGATGCTAGTCGGGCGGGCAGGTGCGGGCGCGGGCAACAATCGGTTGAAGAGCATGCACTTAGTTTTATTTGCATTTAAAAGTATCATGTAGTAGACTAAACCATTCGATGTTACATTGAACTGGGTGATTGGAATGTTAATGACAGTCATCAAACATGCTGTAATAGAAATAAGGCCATGCTCATGAAGAAAATATCTCATCATTATATCTCATCATAAACGGCACTGACCGTTACTGACAGCTACATATAGTGAGAGCAGATGGGACACAGTACTACTGCGGTCTCTTGCTGCTAGCAATGTGTGTGTATGTGTGTGTGTGTGTGTATTGTTTATGTGTCTGTTTCTCCAAGAAATGCACTGAAGCATGTGTACCACACTAGTACTGATACATGTAAGCACACTCATACAAATATAAATATATATATATATATATATATACACACACACACAGACACAGACACACAGACACAGACACACACACACACACACACACACACACACACACACACACACACACACACACACACACACACACACACACACACACACACACACACACACACACACACACACAGAGACACACAGAGACACACACACACACACACACACACACACACACACACACACACACACACACACACACACACACACACACACACACACACACACACACACACACACACACACACACACACACACACACACACACACACACACACACACACTACAGTGAGTCCCTGTAGAGCCACACAGAAGCCTTCCCAACACATTTCATCTCAATAAACACTGAAGCAGAATAACTCTGAATAACCTTTTGTTCAAATACAGTACTAGGTATGCAGTTATAATACTAGCCTATATCCAGTAGGGGTGAGTACGTAGGTGTTTATGCAAATCCCTTCCCTCCCATGTGTCTGTGTCTCTATGGCTGCGTTTACACAGGCAGCTCAATTCTGTTTTTGTTTTTTTACTAATTGCTCTTTCGACTAATCAGATCAGCTCTGAAAAAGACCTGATGTGATTGGTCAAAATAGTGGGAAAAAAAGATCAGAATTGGGATGCCTTTGTAAACGCAGCCACTGTGCATTTGTTTTTTGCACGCCATCCAGAGCCAACAAAAAATACTTCTCCTTTAAACAGTCCACAACCAAATACTATTATACTGTTCAGTGTTGACCACAAAACCTCAGAAAAAAACAATAATTTCACACCACATACAGTAAGAAGGGGGCTCCATAAATATTCATATAGCGCGCCTCCAAGAGCTTGTTGCTCTCCGCCTTCCCTCCAGACATGCTGTGTAATGCAATTGTTATGTTTGGGCCACGAGCTGGGAAGCGTCTCTTTAATCTGAGAAGGGCAGGGTGGATCATTGGTAATAAATCACCCTTCCACCCTGGCGTGGCAGCTCCAGACACCGAGGCCTTAACGAGGTGCTGTGTCATCACCTGGAGGGGGAGGAAGAGGGGATCTCTGGCAGAGAAAGCACCGCATCAGCGCCACACCTCTTCACACCCTACCTCCCCCCTCACCAATTACCACTGGCTCCTATATCGGTGAGGAGCCATTTCTACCCAGTAAAGAAACACATAGGGAGCGGCTCGAGTAGCCTAGCAGGACCCCGAAGGCCACCGGAGGGGTCTAACTCAGCTGCAGCGACTCAGCACAATCCCGCGGTCGATTATCACAAGCCGAAAATAAAGGAGGCACCTCGATAAAGGAGAGCAGGATATACAGAGAGGTGTGCTGTAGCTAGATCATTCACGTATAGGAATAATGGCTGTCTGCTGGCTCTACTTGGCTTGACCCCTGACCGACTGAACACAGCCCTAATGGCAATTAGAGGGAGCGATTTGTTTGAGTCATAGATGTATATATATATTAAATGGAATAAAAACAGAGTGTCACGGAATGTTTGTTTGGGTAAATGTTTTGAAATTGGAATGATTCAGATGGCTCAGCATCTGACAAAAGGGACGCTGGGAAATGCACAGCGTGCTTGGAAATCATCTGCCTTGTCAAATGATGTCAATAGAGAACATGTATTCCATACAGAATGTTGAACACCCTGTCTCCTTTGGCTGTAATGCTATGTTTACAGTACCGTAATTGTATAATCAGAACATAATAGATTTCTTTAGCCATGGAAACATTTTGACATCCTTTACAAACTCATTTAAAGTACATGGTCCTTGGTTATCGCCGTCCAATTCCGTCTAACTCGAGCACTTACTTTGAAATATTATCATTCATCTCACTAATGAAAAACAGGGTGTATCATTTCTGCAAAACATTTTTTGTACGTAAAAAAAAAAAATTTAAATCACTGTGAAACACCATTAATCTCCCCTTTTCTCTCTTTCTCTCTCTCTCTCTCTCTCTCTCAAACACACACACACACACAAGCATAAACACGACCTATCGTAGAGGATCCATTCATTTAGATCAAATTATTGCATGTTGCATTCCTGTCCATTTAAAAAGGATAAAACAGCCTAACGAGCAATTTGAGGATTCAAGATTGACTACGAGGTGACTCTTCTCTGTGTACGTGTGTGTGCGTGCATGTGTGCAGTGAGTGTTCGCCAGCCTCTGTGTGTGTGCCAGTGTGTCCACGCATGTGTTTGTGCATGTGTTTGCTCCTGCCTGCCTGCATGTGTTCATCTCTACCTCTCTCCAGCAGAGAACTTAACCCACTTGGCTCCCAATCGGATCATTAGGAGACTGTGCATGGCCTGTGCCAAGAGGCCTCCAGAGTCTACAGACGTTAAGACTCCATAAAATATTCATGCCAGGAGAGTAAAACACCACAAAGAGCCTATTTCAATGGCTGGTTCGGGGTCCTGGGCCCTAGTGATGGTGCTGACCCGGGTTTCGGGCCACTTAAATGCCCCCATTAGACCTCATAGGGGAGCAATGAGGAGAAAGAGAGAGGCACAATGGAGCTCTAGCCGATATATAAAACAGCCATGCTTCCATATTTAAGAGCAATAGTCGTTCACTAATAAGTCATAGTATTACAGTATTAGTATTAGGTGTAACGATATTTAGTCCAATCGGTAATTGAGGCGTTGTCACGACTTCCACCGAAGGTGGTTCCTCTCCCTGTTCGGGCGGTGCTCGGCGGTCGGCGTCGCCGATCCATTTTTCCTTTTCCGTTGGTTTTGTCTTTGGTTCTTTCACACCTGGTTTCATTTGCTTTATTTCTGTGTGTATAATTACCCCTGTTGCCTGCTTAGGTTAGTGCGGGATTATTCTGGCCATGTTGCTCGTTGAGGTTGTGCCTCAGTTATTTTCACGTACATACCGATTGTGTATAAGTTTAAGGAGCGTTGTTTTTCCTCCTTCCGTGAGTAGCTGTGTTCTCTTTTGTCGTGGGCGTTTATTTGGTATTGTACCTGACCTTATTGTTGTGGACTTGCCTATTAAAAGACGCTACTTGGACATCTCTGCTCTCCTGCGCTTGACTCCTTCACCTACCTCTAAATACAATAACGCAACAGGTGTTTGTTAT
Organism: Oncorhynchus gorbuscha; assembly: GCF_021184085.1. NCBI lineage: Eukaryota > Metazoa > Chordata > Actinopteri > Salmoniformes > Salmonidae > Oncorhynchus > Oncorhynchus gorbuscha. The sequence continues at coordinate 60,264,476 of NC_060187.1, forward strand.
ATCTTCCCTTTGATGTGATTGGCGTATATTCACCCACTGAGCGGGCACAGGGGAGGCTGGGGAGATGGCAGGTTCCCTGGCCTTTGTTCATCAAAGGCCAGGGAACCCTGGCCCTTAACATGCCCTTAACATTAACGTGCCCTTAACATGGTCAACTTGCCCAATGGGCACCAGGCTGGTGGGCAGAGTGGGCAGACCACCAGCCACTAATGGGCATGGGCATGGGGATGGAGAGAAGGAGGAAAGGCTAGGGAGGGAGGTCCAAAGCCCTGGAGGCACAGCCGAGCTGCAAGGGTGCTTGGTGATCATGGACAGAGATAAGTCACAGCAATAGACAAACATAGCGTGCTTAAACAAATAACACACAAACTATTGTATTTGTTCTTGTCTATATTGAATACATTATTTAGACATTCACAGTGTAGGTTGGGAAAAGTATGTAAACCCCTAAGCTAATGACTTGCAAGATCGAATCACTGAGTTAATAAGGTAAAAATATGTTGTTCTGCCCCTGAGCAAGGCAGTCAACCCACTGTTCCTAGGTTGTCATTTGAAATAAGAATTTGTTCTTAACTGACTTGCCTAGTTAAATAAAGGTAAAATATAAAATAAATAGGACTCAGCTAACCTGGAGTCCAATCAATGAGAGCTGCCTGGCCCTATACAAAACACAAGATTTGAGTTTGCTATTCACAAGAAGCTTTGCCAGATGTGAACCATGCCTTGAACAAAAGAGATCTCAGAAGACCGAAGATTAAGAATGGTTCATTTGCATAAAGCTGGAAAGGGTTACAAAAGTATCTCTAAAAGCCTTGATGTTCATCAGTCCACGGTAAGACAAATGGTCTATAAATGGAGAAAGTTCAGCACTGTTGCTACTCTCCCTAGGAGTGGCTGTCCTGCAAAGATGACTGCAAGAGCACAGTGCAGCATTCTCAGTGAGGGTAAGAAGAATCCTAGAGTGTCAGCTAAAGACTTACAGAAATCTCTGGAACATGCTAACATCTCTGTTGACGAGTCTATGGTACGTAAAAGACTAAACAAGAATGGTGTTCATGGGAGGACACCACGGAAGAAGACACTGCAGTCCCAAAAAAACATTGCTGCACATCTGAAGTTTGCAAAACTGCACTTGGATGTTCCACAGCGCTACTGGCAAAAAATACTGTGGACAGATGAAACTACAGTTGAGTTGTTTGGAAGGAGCACACAACACTGTGTGGAGAAAAAAAGGCACAGCACACCAAGATCAAAACCTCATCCCAACTGTAAAGTATGATGAAGGGAGCATCATGGTTTGGGGCTGCTTTGCTGCCTCAGGGTCTGGACAGCTTGCTACCATCGACAGAAAAAGGAATTCCCAAGTTTATTAAGACATTTTGCAGGAGAATGTTAAGCTATCTGTCCGCCAATTGAAGCTCAACAGAAGTTGGGTGATGCAACAGGACAACAACCCAAAACACAGAAGAAAATGCCGCTCCTGGAGTGGCCCTGTCAGAGTACTGACCTCAACCCAAATGAGTTGCTGTGGCATGACCTCGAGAGAGCGGTTCTCACTAGACATCTCAAGAATATTGCTGAACTGAAACAGTTTGTAAAGAGGAATGGTCCAAAATTCCTCGCCACGACAGAAAACATTTGGTTGAGGTTATTGCTGCCAAAGGAGGGTCAACCATTTATTAAATCCAATTGTTCACCTCATTTTCCACCATTCACTGTGAATGTTTACCCGGTGTGTTCAATCAAGACTTGAAAACGTATAACCGTTTGTGTGTTATTAGTTTCATTTTTTATTTCACCTTCATTTAACCAGGTAGGCCAGTTGAGAACAAGTTCTCATTTACAACTGTGACTTGGCCAAGATAAAGCAAAGCAGTGCAACAAAAACAACAACACAGAGTTACACATTAACAAATGTACAGTCAATAACACAATAGAAAAATCTATGTACACTGTGGACAAATGTAGAAGAGTAGGGAGGTAAGGCAATAAATAGGCCATAGAGGCGAAATAATTACAATTTAGCATTAACACTGGAGTGTTAGATGGGCAGATGTTCAAGTAGAGATACTGGGGTACAAAAGAGGATAAATAACAATATGGGGATGAGGTAGTTGGGTGTGCTATTTACAGATTGGCTGTGTACAGGTACAGTGATTGGTAAGCTGCTCTGACAGCTGATGCTTAAATTTAGAGGGGTCCTTCTGTAGCTCAGTTGGTAGAGCATGGCGCTTGTAACGCCAGGGTAGTGGGTTCAATCCCCGGGACCACCCATACGTAGAATGTATGCACACATGACTGTAAGTCGCTTTGGATAAAAGCGTCTGCTAAATGGCATATATTATTATTATATGCCATTTAACAGCATCTGTGATTTTGCAATTCATTCCAGTCATTGGCAGCAGAGAACTAGAAGGAAAGGCGGCCATAGATTTATCGGTGGTTACAGTATTTCCGAGCCAGCTTTACAGTGTCCCAAAACGATTTGGAATTAGTGCTACAGGATGCATATTTCTGTTTGAAAAAGCTAGCCTTAGCTTTCCTAACTGACTGTGTATGTTGGTTCCTGACTCCCCTGAAAATGTGCATATCGTGGGGGATATTCGATGCTAATGTTTATTTAAGATGGTGAGGAAAGCACTTTTAAAGAGCAACCAGGCATCCTCTGCTGACAGGATGGGGTCAATATCCTTCCAGAATACCTGTGCCAGGTCGATTAGAAAGGCCTGCTCGCTGAAGTGTTTTAGGGAGTGTTTGACAGTGATGAGGGGTGGTCGTTTGACCTCAGACCCATTACGGACGCAGGCAATGAGGCAGTGATCGCTGAGACCCTGGTTGAAGACAGCAGAGGTGTATTTAGAGGGGAAGTTGGTCAGGATGATATCTAAGAGGGTGCCCATATTTACGGATTTAGAGTTGTACCTAGTAGGTTCTTTGATAATATGTGTGAGATTGAGGACATCTAGTTTAGATTGAAGGACGGCCAGGGTGTTAAGCGTATGAACTCTGAAGATAGATAGAGGGCAATCAATTCACATATGGTGTCCAGGGCACTGCTGGGGGCTGAGGTAATAACAAGCGGCAACGGTAAGAGACTTGTTTATGGACAAGTGGATTTTTAAAGGTAGAAGCTCAAGGTTTGGGCACAGACCTCGATAGCATGACAGAACTCTGCAGGCTATCTCTGCAGTAGATTGCAATGGGAGTGGTGCTGGGGGCTGCAGGGCCTAACCTACATCACCAGAGGAACAGAGGAGGAGTAGGATAAGGGTACGGCTAAAGGCTATAAGAACTGGTCGTCTAGTGCGTACGGAACAGAGAGTAAAAAGAGCAGATTTCTGGGCGTGGAAGAATAGATTCAAGGCATAATGTACAGACAAGGGTATGGTAGGATGTGAGTACAGTGGAGGTAAACCTAGGCATTGAGTGACGATGAGAGAGGTTTTGTCTCTGGAGGCACCAGTTAAGCCAGGTGAGGTCCCTGTATGTGTGTGTGTGGGGGGGTGGAACAACAGGGCTATCTAAGGCATATTGGGCAGGGCTGGGGGCTCTACAGTGAAATAAGACAATAATCACTAAGTAAAACAGCAATAGACAAGGCATATTGACATTAGGGAGAGGCATGTGTAGCCGAGTGATCATAGGGTCCATTGAGTAGCAATAGATGAGTCAGGGAGCCGATTCAGTAGTCGCTACTACGGTAGGCGAGATGGAGACACAGCGATTCAGACAGCTAGCGGTCCGAGGCTAGCAGACGTCACAACGGAAGAGTCTGTTGAAGCCACATCGGACGGTTACGTCGGCAGACCAGTCGTGATGGATCATCGGCAGTAAAGGGTCCAGGCCAATTGGCAAAAGAGGTATTGTAGCCCAAGAACTGAGTGGTGGACCTCTTCGGTTAGCTGGGAGATAGGCCTAGCTCGAGGCTAGCTCCAGGCTAACTGGTGCTTGCTTCGGGACAGAGACGTGAGCCAGGAGTAGCCACTCGGATTGCTGCTAGCAAGCTGCGATGATCCGGTGTAAAGGTTTAGAGCTTTGCGGTAGGAATCCGGAGATGTGGTTGAGAAAAAGCAGTCCGGTATGCTCTGGGTTGATATCGTGCTGTGCAGACTGGCAGGTATTGACCGAGCTGAGGCTGGCAGATGTCCGAGTTAACGGTGAAGACCGCTAGCAGTGGCTAACTGACTACTAGCTAGTAGCTAGTTAGCTGGCTAGCTTCGGGATGGGGGTTCCAGTTCTAAAGTATAAAAATAGCAGATCCGTACCACATTGGGTGAGGCGGGTTGCAGGAGAATATATTCAGTCCGTAGATGGAAAGTAAGATTCAAATATATACCAAATATATACAGGAAAAAAAACAGGGAAAACTATTTTTACACGGGACAAGACAAAACACACGTCCGACTGCTATGCCATCTTATCTTGGAAATTTGTGTCTGTGTTTGTCTATTGTTGTGACCTATTGTAGATGAAGATCAGATTCAATTTTATGACCAATTTATGCAGAAATCCAGGTATTTCCAAAGGGTTTTTCTTGCCACTGTAGATAAGGGACACAGAGAACAAGGATCAGCAGGATGTGTAGTGGTGAGTGGTGAGTGGTGAATCGTAGGGAAAGGGCTGTTGACCAGTGGGTTATGAGTGAGGCAAAATTCCCTGACATGGCAGTATTTTCATTAACAAATGCTAGTGGAATCCCCAAACACGGATTTACATGATTTAATATGCAGAGGCATCAACGCAACATCATTCCTTTGTATCCAAGTAAGAAAGACAGTCGTGGGTAAGGTAAGACACTTCAGAATACACTAAATCATGGTTCAAGTGAGTCATTTTTTTCTCCCACAACTTCAGTGGAGTTACATACTTTTCATTTTCTCTGGATCACTGGGCTGGCCCAATCGATAAGCGCTGTAAGAGAAGTTGATGAACTTTGAAGCAGTGGATGTCGGTGGAAGTCAAGTGCTAGCTCTCTGAAGAACTCGAAAAAGCACTATTCACAAAAAGGCCACAGCCACCCTCTCTTCTCCCCTGCCCTCCCCTCAACCATCTTCCTGACTACAGCTCTGAGCTCTCCCTCCCTTACGAGAACTTAACAATAAACCATAAATCAGGGGACGAGGTCCAAAATAGTGTGCTCGTGAAAATAAATATAAACCAATACCAAACTTGTATTATTTGAGAGAGGGAAGAGGAGGAGGGGAGGATGGAAAAGGTGCTGAAAGAAGGACATGCATGGAAGAGTGGAAAGTCATTTGTGAGCAAGAAATTGCCAATTTCAGTGTGCTGCCTGGGGATATGGTTCCTCTTTACGTTCCCATGGCATCGTGTTCTGTGGATAATGACAGCGAGAGGCCACGCTCATTAGAGCTGAATCCACCAACGACCGACGCCTCCCCCTAACTTCAAAAGAAGTGTTTTCATGGGGATCCACAGGTGTTTCTTTCCACTTACGGTAAACATTTTTTTAGAGAAGGGTGGGATACAGAGGTCTTGTTTTAAGAGAGAGAGAAGTGCAAGGAGAGCAGTTTTATGTCTGGGAGGGTGGAAGGTGAGGAAACGGGACACTGTTAATTGCCTTCCCAAATCAAGGTAATGCAGGGTGAACTGGTTCTAAAATTAGGACGCCATCAAAATGGAACGTCTGTCTGTCTGTCAGTATGCCTGCCTGTCTGTCATTATTTCTCTCTTTCTCTCTGTCTGTTTGCCTGAGCAACTAGCTTTATACCCTCCCTTACCGGTCTGAATATCACATAACACATCACTACCCCAAACGGTCTCAACAGATCCACACCATCCATTCCACTTACCAAATGACATAATTCATTGTTTCATCGTATTGACCAGCTGTCGCAGTCTGACAGGCAGTCAAGTGACTGAGATCGTCAAGGGTATGGCGAAATGGTGGTTTTAGATTTTGGATGTAATCCACACAGGTCTTTCTATCAGAATCCAGTCAAATCGGTTGACAGATCTGAATTGGTTTAGCAATCTGTCAATCACCAGACCAGCCCATGATGAGGTGAAAGTGTGCCCATCAGGACTTCTACCAGACACAGTTGGTATCAGTCAGTGGGCTGTTTATACCCTGCTCCATGCCAGTCTAGCTCCTCAACCAACACGATATGTGTCCACCATTGCTGACATCCCTAAATCAATATGAATTAGGACAGCCTTGGTACCAGGCCCTGGTGTGCTTTTCCCAGACATTTAGACTATAATCAATGTGCTCTAAAAGGAATATTTGACTAATGGTTTATTACTTTAACAGTGCCATCCTCTGAACAGGCTCTCATATTCTACCTGTTGGGGATATAGAGCCCTCTGGGGCTGCTAGCTTCAAAATACCTCCCTCCCTCACACAGTATATCAAACATTAAGACAGCCCCTTTGAACTCTGTGGTGTTACCAGCCAAACCACTCTCTCTGGGGGAAGAGAAGAGAAGAGAAGAGAAGAGAAGAGAAGAGAAGAGAAGAGAGAGAGAGAGAGAGAGAGAGAGAGAGAGAGAGAGAGAGAGAGAGAGAGAGATTGCACATGCGTGTGGGTGCATCTGCGTGCGTGACTTATCCTGGGAAATTAAAGAAGGTCATGAGTACTGTCATTATCTCTCAGTTGTACCTTATTATTACTGTTGGCCCTAGATGGTATTTCCAAGGGGAACAGTGTCCTAGCTCGGTAAAAAACACAATTCCTTTTCCTGATTTCCTTTGCCATATTTCTCTTGAAAACATCACCTTTGCATATCAGAGAAGTTCCTATTTGCCCAATTTAAATGAGCTCATAATAAATAATTGCAAAGAAAGGAGGAAATATATTCAGCATACTATATTTATAAATTGTGTTTCTCTCTGGACTCCTAATAAAACGCTCCCCGACCGTGGAACTTTTAGGAGATATTGTGTTTAACCGTGATCTAGGGGGGGGCACATAAACAATGACAAAACAGCTAGTACCGTCTCTATGCAAATCACAAACCCTACTCTTTATTAACATGATAAACGGCCCACAATGCACGTGCCTCTTTTAGCACGACCGAAAAGCAACAGACTCATGAATTATAATTGAATAAAGGCACTGTAGACTCCACATGAAAAGATAAGGGAAATAACCTCTCGCTGAAACAACTTTTTAATTTATGAACAATTTCAGACACCAATAACTTAAAGTCACTGTGTATGTGCCATTTAATTGTCTGAGTTATGAATGGCCATGAGAAAAATTTGGGATTTTTTTTCGACCTGTGCTGGAAGTGGTGGGGGAACATAAGTCTCCCTTGTTCGGTGCTGCGGTGACACCGGTGAGGCAAGTCCGTCCCCTTACCGTAATAACCCCCCCCGTGTAATGAAACCCCCAGGTTTATTGTGTTGCACATACAATAAACCTCATTTTAACTCTCTCCCTCTTCATACACACATCCTCTCTTCCTGCACCCACACATAACCTAAAAATACCATCCATAATATGGCTGTGGAGCCCACTGCTAAGCTTTCAAGAAGATCATGGCAGAAACTGGTTGGCAGTATGAATACATCAAGGCTTCGCTATAGAAATCACACACAAGGCAGTGATTTGTGACCTGGCTTTGCCCCTCAGTGGATTCCATGATACGATTGTTAAGAGATTATCTACAGGCTAGCGATAGTTAATCATCACGGTTATTGTTCACATAAGGGTTACTATAGCCTGGTCCCCAATCGGTTTGTGCTGTACAGCCAACTCCTTTGTTGTTGATCATAGGAGTTGGCAAGACAGCACAAACAGATCTGGGATCAGGTTATGGTTAAGAGTTCAGGTCCAGATCAGCCTAGAGGGCTGCTGATTGTCACGTTCTGACCTTTATTTCCTTTGTTTTGTATTTATTTAGTATGGTCATGGCGTGAGTTGTGTGGGCAGTCTATGTTTGATTTTCTATGATTTGGGATTTCTATGTTTCGGCCTAGTATGGTTCTCAATCAGAGGCAGGCGTCATTAGTTGTCTCTGATTGAGAATCATACTTCGGTAGCCTGGGTTGCACTGTTTGTTTGTGGGTGATTGTCTATGTTAGTGGCTTGTGTCAGCACAGGTCTCATTTGTAGCTTCACGGTCCTCATTGGTTTATTGTTTTTGTTACTCTTTTGTATAGTGTTGCAGTGTTCAGTGTTCTCTTTATTAAAGTTCACTATGAACACATACCACGCCGCATATTGGTCCTCTGATCCTTCTCGCCTCTCCTCTTCGGAGGGAGACCGTGACACTGATCTAAACCTCAATCCAGGAGTAGCTTTATTAATAGATTGTCTTTTCTCGGTCAAGGTCTCCATCAAGGAAACACAGAACCAGGTTTGTCATATTAATCATCTCTGATCAAAACATCTTTATGTGAATATGTATCCAACAGCCATTACAATATACAATCACATTCTGCAGGTATTCCTATGACATCTACAAATAGCAAAATGCCCAAAATAAAATTGACTCATGATGCAAACAGTGGTTTTGATGTACAATCAAAACAATAATTTTGAATGGTTGCTGTGGAGATATTGATTGTTGAGTTCTTCAGTTCGGAACACGAAGAGAGGGAAATAACGTTCTCGGCCTGTTCTGGAATTCACTAAAATCAAGAGACTGATGGATACGGTTCACTCTCCATTCCACAGGAAATCCATGTGGTTCAATAGTCCAGGGACTCTTAAACCCCAAGCTGAAAGACATGTTATTGGCTGATGAAACTGACCAAACGCTGGAATATTGATCCAGTTCTAGGGATTTCTTTTGGGGGGGGTCCAGGGTTAAGGAGCGCTAATCAGAAGCACTAGCTGCATTTGCTCTGATGCAAACATGCTTTAGAAACGACGCGTCACACACACACTTTGGCTTTTGTGGCTGATACATACAGTCGATCTGTAGAAATATCAATTTGACAACGTTTAGACCCTAACCAGATAATTGTCATCGGTTGGGCCACCGTTGGGGTTTTGGTCGCACCACTGGTTGGCTACTGTAAGTATGTCTAGCGAGCCAACTATGGCAATTGGTTATGGACAAAATGGCAGAGACAGACAGCACTCTAACGTTCTGTTGAATATTTCTATGACCTGAAGGCTCCTCCTCCGCGCGGTTGCCTTGGGTAGAATGCCACCTCCCACTCACTCTGCAGTTGTTGTCATGGCATTAGATTGTTATGATGGATTATAACGCCTTTGCTCAAGGAAACAATGAGCCATTTACACTACAGTACTTGAGATACTCCGTATAGAACATAAAAGCAGATTGGCGGTTGGACAAACACTATTACAACCTCAGACACACACTATTACAATCTCAGCAGGCATGAGAAAATATTCTTTGTCAATGTGAAAAGGAAAAGTGTCGGCTCTATCCTTCCAACACATTTCATTCTACCTGTATAGTGACAGTCTCTGATGCCCACACAGTGAAAGGCAACAGGGAAGCTCCGAGCCCCCGAACATAACAGGGTGGTCAGGGCCGCCTGGCTGAACCGCCACAAACTAAATGAGACGAGAAAGTAGTTATCTGGCAATAAATAGTTCCTTGGGAAGCCTCTGGGCTGTTTTTGGATCTGTCCACTCCTGGACCCCTAAATTGTGATGTGATGGGGGAGTTGGAGAGAAGGGCAGAGTTACAGTTTGTATAATGCCTCTCAGAGTATGTCCATTACGTCCGAGACACCGAAAATAAAATAACAATGGAAATAATGTGCAAGATCCACCATGGCAGTTTTGTAACATCACATTATTTTAGTCCCTCATCCCCCAACTTGAATAGAGTGTTCCCTCTCCTCTCCTCTGCTCTTCGCTCCTCTCCTGTCCTATCCTCTCTGCTCTCCTCTCCCCTCCCGTCCTAACCTCTCTGCTCTCCTCTCCCCTCCCCTCCTAACCTCTCAACTTGATGACTTCTTTTGGCAGATAACCGGTATGTAACAGTCTAAGGTGCATTTAGCCAAAGAGAGGTATAGAGGCCATGGGCAGTCCATAACTCTCCATCTGTTGTCTATGGGTCTGGCTCTACAGATGGCCAATGGTTCTGGCACAGGGTGAACCAAGCTCAGACCAGGGCCCGTATTCACAGAGTACGGAGCGCTGATCTAGGATCAGTTTTGCCTTGTAGATCATAATGACTAAGATCATATAGACAGGAAGGAACCTGGTCTTAGATAAGCACTCCTATTCCAACTCTCGCCACTGTAAAAACCCTCTTAATAAGTGTGTTTTGCACACACCCGCCTGACAGTTGCCCCCCTCCAAACAGAGCAGTGTTAACAGAATTGTCTCATTACAGTAAAAGGTCTATTCTCTTGTATTTTTTAAATTACCTCTCAAGAATTTTCTTCAACTCTCGTCACAGTAAAAACCCTCTTAATAAGAGTAGGACGCTCCTATAGTAAAAAATAGTAATAGCATAGCAACATTTTTGAACAGCATCACCCGCCCAGTGAATGAACTACTTCTTCAGTCACCATTAGCTTTTTATCACGTGATGATTTGCATGATATTGATGAAATGAGGTAAGGTAAGCCTACCGTTCGCTGACGTTAACATTCAGCTAACTAGCTAGCTTAGCTAGTACGGTAGTATTTGGGGAGGATGCATACCTTTTTGTTTAGCTTTTTGTTCAGCTATGATAATGTTACTGTACTTTTATATTCATATGCGAGGGGTAAACGTACATTTTTGCTATGCTGAAGTTACTTGCTGAAGCAAAAGCTGTTCGCTACCGTTAAATAGCTAGTTGGCTAGCTAGCGGCTGTGCCACTTTGGCTGTGTTATTGTCTTGCAGCTAAACGAATGAGTGTATGGATGAGAAAATAAACCATTTAAATGTCTGCACATGCTTGTGAATTGTTGCATCGTTCAAGAGTGTTATATGGTTGATGCTTGAATAGCTAGTTGAATAGTTTGCATGCTTAGCCTACTGGCTAGTGAATACTGTGACAATTACAGTCAATTTGAGCTGTGAAGCAAGAACGTCACCCGGACGTCATATCTCGGCTCGTGACAACAATTGAAAAGTTCATGAACATATTATACTATGTAAATCAACATTTTACCCCGATACCTCCACTTCAACTCTTTTCAATGATAATAAGCTCTTATAATTGTGCCATATCCGAACCAGAGGGGGGGTATGGGATGCCCTGTTTTGTTATTAATCTACCTGGCGACAGGAAGTGTTTTTGCCCCTGCCTGTGTTCTTTACTTGACTTAGCAGGCGGAGAGTGGGAACCCACAGGTATTCCTGGGCAACATACTGCATTTTATCACAGATGGTAAACAGACTTGGCAAACAGGCTGATAAATATGTGTTCTGTCTCCTTGCGTTACCCTGGATGACTCTTAGCTCGGGATGTCGCTCACCTCTAGGAAGTAGCAGCGTTAGTGGTCGCGACGGCAAACGGATATCTGACAGCAGTAGATGCAGGATCTAAGTGGTGGTAAGAAGATATGGATGTTTGCGTGGTACCAGAGTCCAAAGGCGATGACATTAGGAAAGCTTATGTGCCTCCTAACCCTTCACCCATTTTCATTAGTTCAGGTCACCTCTCCCATACAGTATGTTACCTCCTCCTTTCAAATCGCCCAATGTTGATCTATGAGCATTATGGCTGTGGCCAATAACATCAATCAGATTGATCCTGAGGTACAGGACTGACTGATTGGACATTGATTGGAAGTGAAACAACAGTAGAAAAATATGTGGTTTGTGGCCTGAAAGTCACTATGGGATTCATGTGGGATTTTTTCTCTCTGCTTTCTTGATTTTTCCTCTCTCTCTCTCTCTCTCTCTCTCTCTCTCTCTCTCTCTCTCTCTCTCTCTCTCTCTCTCTCTCTCTCTCTCTCTCTCTCTCTCTCTCTCTCTCTCTCTCTGTCTCTCTCTCTCTAAGTGCAGGGCAATATTGCATCAAGGCGCATCAGTATTCACACTAAGCCCTCATTGGCTGGGCACGTGGATTGAGTTCGCATTGATTTGACCAGGTGAAAAACATATTGACAAGCGTCGAAAAGACAGAACGGGTCCTCTTCAGTCGCCTCGCCCTCACGCCTTCACCCAAAGTCATGCCCTTATCCCTCTCTCTGCTGGCAAACTGAAGAGGGAAAAATGATTTAGATTCATAATTAATTTTTTCCATTAGCATCACCCGTGTTCTGTGCACACAAGCGTGTTCAAGCGAGGAGATAGAGAGAGGAAAATAGGTGAAGGGAGAGAGATCTATCTCTCCAGTGTCCGCTAGATTTTTAATTTGAATCTAACATGAATCCAGACCTCCCAATGTTAATCCCGGTCCATATTGTTCATCATCCTGTGACTCTGACACTAAAATATTGTTCTTTGATTCCTGGGCAGGATAAAGAGAAAATGTGTGTGTGTGTGTGTGTGTGTGTGTGTGTGTGTGTGTGTGTGTGTGTGTGTGCGTGCGTGCGTGCGTGCGTGCGTGCGTGCGTGCGTGTGTGCTTGTGACATTTGGAAAGAGGACTCTGAAGGACACTGACGGGATGGACCCACACAAATCATTTCTATCAGGCACACCAGAGCAGGCCTCGACGCCAGGGCCCTCTTCAGGAGGCAGGCAGAGGGATCCGTGGAAAGGAAGAACAAAGACTAGCCCGGCGTCATCAGCTTTTTCATTTCACCTCAAGACAACACGTAAAGAATGTGCTTCAATGAATGTTCTAAGGAAGGCGGGAAAGAGAGAAAGTCACAGGAGAGAAACAAACTGTACTTCGCAGAAAAGAAAGGATGGGAGGAGGGTAAGAGCTCATGAAAGTGATGGGAGGAGGGTAAGAGCTCATGAAAGTGATGGGAGGAGGGTAAGAGCTCATGAAAGTGATGGGAGGAGGGTAAGAGCTCATGAAAGTGATGGGAGGAGGGTAAGAGCTCATGAAAGTGATGGGAGGAGGGTAAGAGCTCATGAAAGTGATGGGAGGAGGGTAAGAGCTCATGAAAGTGATGGGAGGAGGGTAAGAGCTCATGAAAGTGATGGGAGGAGGGTAAGAGCTCATGAAAGTGATGGGAGGAGGGTAAGAGCTCATGAAAGTGATGGGAGGAGGGTAAGAGCTCATGAAAGTGATGGGAGGAGGGTAAGAACTCATGAAAGTGATGGGAGGAGGGTAAGAGCTCATGAAAGTGATGGGAGGAGGGTAAGAGCTCATGAAAGTGAAAGGCATGAAGAAAGAGAGCGAAGAGAATATAGATAAATAGATGTACTGTATCAACTGGGTTGGTAACGAGTTAGAGAAAGTCCGGTTGAAGCTTCTCGATCTTCTAATAGATATTGGTTGATTTGAAGCAGCCAGTGCCCCGGAACTTTCTTTAACAACCCATGTCTCACACATGCTGAGTTATAGCAGCACAGAGAGAGAGTTATAGCAGCACATCGAGAGAGTTATAGCAGCACAGAGAGAGAGAGTTATAGCAGCACAGAGAGAGAGTTATAGCAGCACAGAGAGAGAGAGTTATAGCAGCACAGAGAGAGAGTTATAGCAGCACAGAGAGAGAGTTATAGCAGCACAGAGAGAGAGTTATAGCAGCACAGAGAGAGAGTTATAGCAGCACAGAGAGAGAGTTATAGCAGCACAGAGAGAGAGTTATAGCAGCACATCGAGAGAGTTATAGCAGCACAGAGAGAGAGTTATAGCAGCACATCGAGAGAGTTATAGCAGCACAGAGAGAGAGTTATAGCAGCACATTGAGAGAGTTATAGCAGCACAGAGAGAGAGTTATAGCAGCACATTGAGAGAGTTATAGCAGCACATCGAGAAAGAACCAAGTTATAGCAGAGAGAGTTATAGCAGCAGAGAGAGAGTTATAGCAGCACAGAGAGAGAGTTATAGCAGCACAGAGAGAGAGAGTTATAGCAGCACAGAGAGAGAGTTATAGCAGCACAGAGAGAGAGTTATAGCAGCACAGAGAGAGAGTTATAGCAGCACAGAGAGAGAGTTATAGCAGCACAGAGAGAGAGTTATAGCAGCACATCGAGAGAGTTATAGCAACACAGAGAGAGAGTTATAGCAGCACATTGAGAGAGTTATAGCAGCACAGAGAGAGAGTTATAGCAGCACATTGAGAGAGTTATAGCAGCACATCGAGAGAGTTATAGCAGCAGAGAGAGAGAGTTATAGCAGCACATCGAGAGAGTTATAGCAGCACAGAGAGAGAGTTATAGCAGCACATTGAGAGAGTTATAGCAGCACAGAGAGAGAGAGTTATAGCAGCACATCGAGAGAGTTATAGCAGCACAGAGAGAGTTATAGCAGCAGAGTTATAGCAGCACAGAGAGAGAGTTATAGCAGCACATTGAGAGAGTTATAGCAGCACATTGAGAGAGTTATAGCAGCACATTGAGAGAGTTATAGCAGCACAGAGAGAAAGTTATAGCAGCACATCGAGAGAGTTATAGCAGCACGGAGAGAGAGTTAGCAGCACGGAGAGAGAGTTATAGCAGCACATCGAGAGAGTTATAGCAGCACGGAGAGAGAGTTATAGCAGCACGGAGAGAGAGTTATAGCAGCACATCGAGAGAGTTATAGCAGCACAGAGAGAGAGTTATAGCAGCACATACAGAGAGTTATAGCAGCACATACAGAGAGAGAGAGAGAAACACACACACTTAAACCAGACACCATCACCCACAGACACACAGACACACTAGCACGCGCACACACCGATGCACACACACAGACACCAACTTAAAATCACATCACCACATGTTATGTTCCCCAGTTTCTGTGTTATGGCTTGTGTATTTGAGTGTGTGTTTCAGGAGATGGCTTCCTGAATTCTCCCCAAGCAGCTGATTGGTCGACTCCATGGCTAATTGGAGAGCTGACCCTGCCCCCTCGTCAAGACGCAGCTGTCTCCAATTACCCATTCCTTCTGAAGCTATATAAAAGCCAGTGTTCTGTTCATCCTTACTCAAAACTACAGTCCATACCTCTTTCACTTTCACGGAGAGTTGAGTTGTAGCAGGGTGTTGCGTTCCCTCTTCATAGAGGCGTGCGTAACACCACATGAATTCACTGCACCATTTAACGACCACAGCGCTAATTTCCCTACAGTTGTGGATATGACGGTCGAGTAAGCACCAGTGGGGATTCAAACCAAATTGAGTTACAGCCACATTTCAATGCTAGATAGTCAGGAGGGGAAAATGAGAGGAGAGAAGGGGATAGAAGAGGAGAGACTGTACAGAGGGAAAAGAGAACAGGATAGGAGAGGAGAGACTGTACAGAGGGAAAAGAGAACAGGAGAGGAGAGGAGAGACTGTACAGAGGGAAAAGAGAACAGGATAGGAGAGGAGAGACTGTACAGAGGGAAAAGAGAACAGGATAGGAGAGACTGTACAGAGGGAAAAGAAAACAGGATAGGAGAGACTGTAAAGGGGGAAAGAGAACAGGATAGGAGAGACTGTGCAGGGGGAAAAGAGAACAGGATAGGAGAGGAGAGACTGTACAGAGGGAAACGAGAACAGGATAGGAGAGGAGAGACTGTACAGAGGGAAAAGAGAACAGGATAGGAGAGACTGTAAAGGGGGAAAAGAGAACAGGATAGGAGAGACTGTACAGGGGGAAAAGAGAACAGGATAGGAGAGACTGTACAGGGGGAAAAGAGAACAGGATAGGAGAGACTGTACAGGGGGAAAAGAGAACAGGATAGGAGAGACTGTACAGGGGGAAAAGAGAACAGGATAGGAGAGACTGTACAGGGGGAAAAGAGAACAGGATAGGAGAGACTGTACAGAGGGAAAAGAGAACAGGAGAGGAGAGACTGTACAGGGGGAAAAGAGAACAGGATAGGAGAGACTGTACAGGGGGAAAAGAGAACAGGATAGGAGAGGAGAGACTGTATAGGGGGAAAAGAGAACAGGATAGGAGAGACTGTACAGGGGGAAAAGAGAACAGGATAGGAGAGGAGAGACTGTACAGGGGGAAAAGAGAACAGGATAGGAGAGGAGAGACTGTACAGAGGGAAAAGAGAACAGGATAGGAGAGACTGTACAGGGGGAAAAGAGAACAGGATAGGAGAGGAGAGACTGTACAGGGGGAAAAGAGAACAGGATAGGAGAGGAGAGACTGTACAGAGGGAAAAGAGAACAGGATAGGAGAGACTGTACAGGGGGAAAAGAGAACAGGATAGGAGAGACTGTACAGGGGGAAAAGAGAACAGGATAGGAGAGACTGTACAGGGGGAAAAGAGAACAGGATAGGAGAGACTGTACAGGGGGAAAAGAGAACAGGATAGGAGAGACTGTACAGGGGGAAAAGAGAACAGGATAGGAGAGGAGAGACTGTACATGGGGAAAAGAGAACAGGATAGGAGAGGAGAGACTGTACAGAGGGAAAAGAGAACAGGATAGGAGAGGAGAGACTGTACAGAGGGAAAAGAGAACAGGATAGGAGAGGAGAGACTGTACAGAGGGAAAAGAGAACAGGATAGGAGAGACTGTACAGGGGGAAAAGAGAACAGGATAGGAGAGGAGAGACTGTACAGAGGGAAAAGAGAACAGGATAGGAGAGACTGTACAGGGGGAAAAGAGAACAGGATAGGAGAGGAGAGACTGTACAGAGGGAAAAGAGAACAGGATAGGAGAGACTGTACAGGGGGAAAAGAGAACAGGATAGGAGAGGAGAGACTGTACAGAGGGAAAAGAGAACAGGATAGGAGAGGAGAGACTGTACAGGGGGAAAAGAGAACAGGATAGGAGAGGAGAGACTGTACAGAGACTGTACAGGGGGAAAAGAGAACAGGATAGGAGAGGAGAGACTGTACAGGGGGAAAAGAGAACAGGATAGGAGAGGAGAGACTGTACAGAGGGAAAAGAGAACAGGATAGGAGAGGAGAGACTGTACAGGGGGAAAAGAGAACAGGATAGGAGAGGAGAGACTGTACAGGGGGAAAAGAGAACAGGATAGGAGAGGAGAGACTGTACAGAGGGAAAAGAGAACAGGATAGGAGAGGAGAGATTGTACAGGGGGGAAAAGAGAACAGGATAGGAGAGGAGAGACTGTACAGGGGGAAAAGAGAACAGGATAGGAGAGGAGAGACTGTACAGGGGGGAAAAGAGAACAGGATAGGAGAGGAGAGACTGTACAGGGGGAAAAGAGAACAGGATAGGAGAGGAGAGACTGTACAGGGGGGAAAAGAGAACAGGATAGGAGAGGAGAGACTGTACAGGGGGAAAAGAGAACAGGATAGGAGAGGAGAGACTGTACAGAGGGAAAAGAGAACAGGATAGGAGAGGAGAGACTGTACAGGGGGAAAAGAGAACAGGATAGGAGAGGAGAGACTGTACAGAGGGAAAAGAGAACAGGATAGGAGAGACTGTACAGGGGGAAAAGAGAACAGGGTAGGAGAGACTATACAGGGGGAAAAGAGAACAGGATAGGAGAGGAGAGACTGTACAGGGGGGAAAAGAGAACATGATAGGAGAGGAGAGACTGTACAGGGGGAAAAGAGAACAGGATAGGAGAGGAGAGACTGTACAGGGGGAAAAGAGAACAGGATAGGAGAGAGGGGAGAAGTATCGTCCCTGGTAAAGTTGTCTGGTAAGCTTGGCCATGGAGGAATCGATGAACTCCAAATAAAAGATGGCCTGCCTGAGCAGATGGGTATAACAGGATCCGTAAATAATAAAAAGATGGCTCCCAAGATGGCGGCATATGATTTAACTCTCTTTTAATGGGAGGGAGATAAAGATGTCAGGGGAATTATATGGCGGAACGTGGGGACTGCTTTTCTGGAAAGGGGGTGTGGTGGGAGGGGAGGTGCGGGGCTAACTGTTCAATGCTGCGGCACTATGGGTAATTGAGGAGCGGGTGAGTGATGCGATGACACTGACTCTGCCTAAAGGCACTTCAAGTCGCAGAGAACTGTCGCAAAAGCCAATGAGAGAAATATTGTATAGAGGCAAGTCCCTTCACTAACCATGGAGTAGGGTTGTGGATCTGTAGGGCTGTGGATCTACAGACCCGATATTGCTGGGAGGTGGGGATACACAGCACAAAGGAATACAAAAATACAAGGCAAAAATAGATGGCTAGCACCACAAAATGACTGCAGGGCGAACACACATCATCATGGGTATTTGCTATGACTTCTATAGCCAAGGCAAGAGGTGGTTCAGAATGCACACAAGGGGCCACACAAACACACACAGAGCCCTTCGCTTGAATACAAACAATATTTCCAGTCTCTGCAGACCCATATATGAGAGAAAATAGATGCCCAGTCCGTCACCACAATTCATCAATTTACAGAGTTAGAGGTGGTCAGGGGCCATGGCCTCTAGACTGCCTGACCCCTAACCCCGGTCCTCCTTGGACCCTCAGTATGACTTACAGTGCTTTCAATGACAGTCTGGGGAGGAAGAATTGAGAAGGAGTAGAAATCATGGCGGCATCTCAAATGGCACCCTACTCCCTATATAGTGCACTACTTTTGACCAGAACCCTATCAGGCCCTGTCAAAAGGAGTGCACTACAATGGGAATAGGGTTCCATTGGATCCCTATCACAGGAGGGTCAGCTAGGCACTTTACATAGCCAGAGGGGGGACACGAAGTGACAGGCAAGGGAAAGGC
Organism: Oncorhynchus gorbuscha; assembly: GCF_021184085.1. Classification (NCBI taxonomy): domain Eukaryota; kingdom Metazoa; phylum Chordata; class Actinopteri; order Salmoniformes; family Salmonidae; genus Oncorhynchus; species Oncorhynchus gorbuscha. The sequence goes on from NC_060187.1 coordinate 60,283,055, forward strand.
TTGAGTGGTTTTACTGATCATATAAAACAACTGTTCCTGGGTGAGTGCCACTATAACAAACAGGAGGGAGGGTGAGTTGTGCTTGCTCGGGTGGAAGGGTGCATGTGTGTGTTGGGGGGTACTGTGTGTGTGTGTACAGACCTCAGACATGTATGACCGTTTACGTTCATGTGAGTGTGCAGTCCATATAACGGCTCTCACCCATGAAGGTAACCCCACCTTCTCCTCCTCCTCGTCTCCTGTTCCACCTCTACCTCTCCTCCACCTCTCCTCTGTCCCCAACGCCTCGTTTACGCCCTATGTATAATCCAGGAGCTCCAGGACCAAGTGCCCACCGCCGGCTTCCCCGGAAACCCAACCCAGCGTCCCACCTCCTCGTGGGTCGGCACCGGCCAAAGGAGGCCAAATCAATGAGCACTATGGTCGTCTAGGCAATGTGCCCACGCATGCCTGATTCTGCCCGTTACACGCCTAGCACTTTATGAAGGACACGTGCCCTCGGTGAGTGACACAGATCTAAACATGCCAAGGTGTTAGGTTCATACACACACACCTATACACGTGCAGGCACTCACGCAGACACACACCTTGCAGGAACACCTGCCCTCAGTGACACGGATCTAACACACAACTAGCACGCAAACACACACACTCATCTGCTTCTTCTGGCCTCTAGCTGTCACTCATGTCTATCGTACCGTAGAGGCCGGAGGGGAAATAAAGGCTTTAGTGAAAATGATAGACCACTCAAACCATTCAAAAACTATTCTTGACTTGACTCGGTTCTGCTAGCATTGTAGGCTCATATCCAGGCCATATCCAGGCTTTATAAAAAGCCTGGATCCCAAATGGCAACCTCTTCCATATAGTGCAACACTTTTGACGAGGCTCTGGTCAACCGTAGCGCACTAAATAGGGTGCCATTTGGGATCCAACCAAAGCTAATAGATCCTACTGCTTTTGCAGCGTCCGTGTCTTTGTAATATGCACCAGCTCCATCCATCGTGTGACTCAGGCCCAATGTGGCAGTGCTCTGTGAGTAAACAGGCAGTAATGGATGTACACGTGAATTGACTTCCTGTGGGTTTAGTGACTGTGGTTGCAGCGTATATCGCAGCCTACGTCACAGACACAATCTGGTCTCTCTCAAGCCAGAGTGGCTTTGTGTAACCCAATGTCGAGAGGTCTGGGAAGATGTCAGTAGGTATCTCTCTCTCTGTGTGTGTGTGTGTGTGTGTGTGTGTGTGTGTGTGTGTGTGTGTGTGTGTGTGTGTGTGTGTGTGTGTGTGTGTGTGTGTGTGTGTGTGTGTGTGTGTGTGTGTGTGTGTGTGTGTGTGTGTGTGTGTGTGTGTGTGTGTGTGTGTGTGTGTGTGTGTACATGTGTTTTCTGGCCTTCATGATAAGAGGAACATTGCTTTTCCTTTGTGATTTATTTTTTGTATTCATCCTTTATTTAACATCTTTTCATCTTCACAGAGCGATAATGAAAGCCCAGATTGGTGCACCCCTAGTAAAGATCTAGGAACAGCATCCCCTGCCTCAATCCTAACCTTACCCATTAGTGGGGGAAATTAAAAACTGACCCAAGATCAGTGTCTAGGCCCCGTTGCTAGGTACAACTTCACCCTATTCCGTTGAGTGGTGCAATGCTGATTCCAAATCTGTGTTTGATAGGCTTTTTTCCCCTAAGATGATCACAACCCAGATCAAAGTGATTGTGAGGATCATTGATCTCTTCCAGTGCTGACTGTACTACACACCGTGAATATGGAGATCATAGAGCTATCAGAGAGACAGAATAGAGGAGGCTGGGTGACACATCATGCATACAGAGGCACACAGGCACACGCACGCACACGCACGCACGCACGCACACACACACACATCCACACACACAAAGTACGATAATATTATGCATACAGTGTCACACACAAGCATACACACTCTCCATCTCTTTCTCTCGCCCCCTCTCTCTCTCTCACTTTCCCTCTCGCACTCGATCTCACACACAACCACCTAATAGCCCCCCCCCACACACACACACACACAACCTCCCTCCCCGAGTAAGATATTATTATACATGGATGGTAGAAGAGAGTTGAAGACACCGGGGAAATGAGCTGTTGATGCTGTCTCTTACTCCATGCTGAGCTCTGGCAACATGTGTGACATCCCTCCCAACCCCTCCCTGCAGCGACAGAAGACTGATCACACGGAACAGAGACCTGCGGTAGTCAGGCTGGAAAATCCAGGCAGCCAACCTCACATCTGGCAACTCATTTCTATGCACATAGTAAGTGGCCTATACAGTTACCATATGATCCTCTGCAGATGTAGAGACATACAGTCCTCACAGTGCATACAGAAACCATGCAGTAGGTAGGAGACGGACGGACGGATGGACCGGCAGACAGACTCTGCAGATGTAGAGACATACAGTCCTCACAGTGCATACAGAAACCATGCAGTAGGTAGGAGACGGACGGACGGATGGACCGGCAGACAGACTCTGCAGATGTAGAGACATACAGTCCTCACAGTGCATACAGAAACCATGCAGTAGGTAGGAGACGGACGGACGGATGGACCGGCAGACAGACTCTGCAGATGTAGAGACATACAGTCCTCACAGTGCATACAGAAACATGTTAGGTAGGAGACGGACGGACGGATGGACCGGCAGACAGACTCTGCAGATGTCAACAGACTCCTCACAAACAGACAGAAACCATGCAGTAGGTAGGAGACGGACGGACGGATGGACCTTCAGCAGAGGCTTCTGCAGATGTAGAGACATACAGTCCTCATGTCAGGCAACAGAAACCATGCAGGATGGTAGGGGACGGACGGACGGATGGACCGGCAGACAGACTCTGCAGATGTAGAGACATCAGTCCTCACAGTGCATACAGAAACCATGCAGTAGGTAGGAGACGGACGGACGGATGGACCGTCAGACAGACTCTGGATTAGGACATATGATCTGAAAGGACAGAAACCATGCAGTAGGTAATTACTGGACTCACGGATGGACCGGCAGACAGACTCTGCAGATGTAGAGACATACAGTCCTCACAGTGCATACAGAAACCATGCAGTAGGTAGGATCACATGACGGACGGATGGACCGGCAGACAGACTCTGCAGACAGAGACATACAGTCCTCACAGTGCACACAGAAACCATGCATGCAGGTAGGAGACGGACGGACGGATGGACAGTCAGACAGACTCTGCAGATGTAGAGACATACAGTCCTCACAGTGCATACAGAAACCATGCAGTAGGTAGGAGACGGACCGGACGGATGGACCGGCAGACAGACTCTGCAGATGTAGAGACATACAGTCCTCACAGTGCATACAGAAACCATGCAGTAGGTAGGAGACGGACGGACGGATGGACCGGCAGACAGACTCTGCAGATGTAGAGACATACAGTCCTCACAGTGCATACAGAAACCATGCAGTAGGTAGGAGACGGACGGACGGATGGACCGGCAGACAGACTCTGCAAGAACAACACAGACTCACACCACACAAACATGTTGTGCTCTCAAGACCCACACGGTCAACCAGACTCTCATAAACAGACCAAAAGCTGGCTGCCTCTCCTAGCTACCTTCAGCAGAAGGCTTCTCAATAAGGACTCCTACGTTCATGTCAGGTAATCTGTTATGACCAGGGCAGGGATGGTGCATGGGGGACGTGAGTGAGAGAAAGAAAGAGAGAAATACAGAACGAGAGACGGTCAGCCAGTCAGCCAGTAACATCAGTCAGCCACCACACATTCCTGCCCCAGCAGACACACACTGCTGACCCTGGTCCTTTCCCTGTCACTCCCATAGGGGATTGGGATATATGATCTGAAAGGATGGCCTATTCTACCCAGGTAATTACTGGGCTCAGGAGCAGCGCTGAGGAGCAGCACCCCCTGGCCCATACAAACTCAGAGAGGAGGGGAGATCATCCCCCATGACACACATGGGAGGCATACACACGCATATGAAGCCACACGCGCACATACACACTCACACAAACCTTCATGCATGCACCCACCACACACACACCCGCTAACATACACAGTCACACAAACACACAGATTTCTCCCATTACCGAGTGCCACTCATTTGCTTCTTAACCCCTGCGACCTCCAGACTCCTCGGTCTTCAGCGTGACTTCCCCCTCTGTCAGTCAACCGTGAAGCAACAGGGAAGGAGGAACACCAAGGACAACAAGCCATTTCCTGCTCTCCTCAAGCAGAGATATAGAGAACGCCTCCCTCCTTCCCTCCGGTTATCATTCCCATGTGCACTCTGCTGGGGTATTGTAGTCTACGCCCTCCCTGATAACCGAGACGGGCTGAGAGAGAACGATTACACCGCTGGTTCATTAAACGCTGTTTACCCCCCTCTTCTCCACACTCCCCAACCCGCACACAGTCGACAAGAGCAGGTGCAAAGTTTCATACCCCCAGGTACAGTACAAACTCCAATGGAAGATGACAAGTGTTCGGTGAGGAGGGGAGAGGAGAGATGAGGAGAGAGGAGGGAGAGGAGGGGAGAGGAGAGAGGAGGAGAGAGAGAGAGAGAGAGAGAGAGAGAGAGAGATAGGAGGGGAGAGAGGAGGAGAGATGAGGAGAGAGAGAGGAGAGAGAGAGGAGAGAGAGAGAGAGAGGAGAGAGGAGGAGAGGAGGAGAGAGGAGGGAGAGAGGAGAGGAGAGAGGAGGAGAGAGAGAGAGAGGAGGAGAGAGGAGGAGAGATGAGGAGAGAGGAGGAGAGAGGAGGGAGAGGAGAGGAGGAGGAGAGATGAGGAGAGAGGAGAGAGATGAGGAGAGAGGAGGAGAGAGGAGGGGAGAGGAGAGAGGGAGGAGAGGAGGGGAGAGGAGGAGAGAGGAGGGGGGAGAGGGAGAGAGGGGAGGGAGAGAGGAGAGAGGAGGAGAGATGAGGAGAGAGGAGGAGAGAGGAGAGAGGAGAGAGATGAGGAGAGAGAGAGGAGGAGATGAGGAGAGAGGAGGAGAGAGAGGAGGAGAGGAGAGAGAGGGGAGAGGAGGAGAGAGGAGAGGGAGAGGAGGGAGGAGGAGAGAGGAGGAGAGAGGAGGAGAGAGGGGAGAGAGGAGGGGGAGAGGAGGAGAGAGGAGGAGGGGAGAGGATGAGAGAGAAGGGGAGAGGATGGGAGAGGAGAGAGGAGGAGAGGAGGAGAGAGGAGAGAGAGAGGAGAGAGAGAGGGGAGGAGAGAGAGGAGGAGAGAGAGATGAGGAGAGGGAGGAGGAGGAGAGAGGAGGGAGAGGAGAGAGAGGAGAGATGAGGAGAGAGGAGGAGAGAGGAGGGGGGGAGAGAGAGAGAGGAGGGGAGAGGAGGAGAGAGGAGGAGAGAGGAGGAGAGAGGAGGAGGAGAGAGAGAGAGGAGGAGAGATGAGGAGAGAGGAGAGAGATGAGGAGAGAGGAGGGAGAGGAGGGGAGAGGAGAGGAGGAGAGAGGAGGAGAGAGAGGAGAGAGAGGGGGGAGAGAGAGAGAGAGGAGGAGAGATGAGGAGAGAGGAGGAGGAGGGAGAGGAGAGAGGAAGAGAGATGAGGAGAGAGGAGAGAGATGAGGAGAGAGGAGGAGAGAGGAGGGGAGAGGGGAGAGGGGAGAGGAGGAGAGGAGGGGAGAGGAGGAGAGAGGAGGGGAGAGGAGGGGAGAGGAGGAGAGAGGAGGGGAGAGGAGGAGAGAGGAGGGGAGAGGAGGGGAGAGGAGGAGAGAGGAGGGGAGAGGAGGGGAGAGGATGAGAGAGAGGGGAGGGGAGAGAGAGAGGGGGAGAGGAGAGAGAGGAGGAGAGAGAGGAGGAGAGAGGAGGGGGAGGGAGGAGGAGGAGGAGGAGGGAGAGGGGAGAGAGGAGGGGGAGAGGAGGGGGGAGGAGAGAGAGGAGGGAGAGAGGAGGGGAGAGGATGAGAGAGAGGAGGGGGGGGAGGAGGGAGAGGAGGAGAGAGGAGGGGAGAGGAGGGGAGAGGATGAGAGAGAGGAGGGGAGAGGATGAGAGAGAGGAGAGAGAGAGAGGAGGGGAGAGGAGAGGAGAGAGAGAGAAGGACAGAGGTGGGGAGAGGAGGAGAGGAGGAGAGAGGAGGGGAGAGAGGAGGGGAGAGGGAGGGGAGGAGAGAGAGGAGGGGAGAGGAGAGAGGAGGGAGAGAGGGGAGAGGAGAGAGGAGGAGAGATGATGAGAGAGGAGGAGAGAGGAGGGGAGAGGAGAGAGAGAGAGGAGGGGAGAGGAGGAGAGAGAGAGGAGAGAGGAGGAGAGGAGGGGAGAGGAGAGAAGAGGAGAGATGAGGAGAGAGGAGGGGAGAGGAGGAGGAGGAGGAGGAGGAGAGAGGAGAGAGGAGGGGAGAGAGGAGGGGAGAGAGGAGGGGGAGAGGAGGAGAGGAGGAGAGAGGAGGGGAGAGGATGAGAGAGAGGAAGGGGGAGGGGGGGAGAGGAGGGGAGAGGAGGAGAGAGGAGGGGAGAGGAGGGGAGAGGATGAGAGAGAGGAGGGGAGAGGATGAGAGAGAGGAGGAGAGAGAGGAGGGAGAGAGAGAGAGAGAGAGAGGAGGAGAGAGGAGGAGAGGAGGAGAGAGGAGGGGAGAGAGGAGGGGAGAGAGGAGGGGAGAGGAGGAGAGAGAGGAGGGGAGAGGAGAGAGGAGGAGAGAGGGGAGAGGAGAGAGGAGGAGAGATGATGAGAGAGGAGGAGAGAGGAGGGGAGAGGAGAGAGAGAGAGGAGGGGAGAGGAGGAGAGATGAGGAGAGAGGAGGAGAGAGGAGGGGAGAGGAGAGAGGAGGAGAGATGAGGAGAGAGGAGAGAGATGAGGAGAGAGGAGGAGAGAGGAGGGGAGAGGAGAGAGGAGGAGAGGAGGGGAGAGGAGGAGAGAGGAGGGGAGAGGAGAGAGAGGGGGAGAGAGAGAGGAGGAGAGATGAGGAGAGAGGAGGGGAGAGGAGAGAGGAGGGGAGATGAGGGGAGAGGAGGAGAGAGGAGGGGAGAGGAGGGGAGAGGATGAGAGAGAGGAGGGGAGAGGAGGGGAGAGGAGGAGAGGAGGAGGGAGAGAGAAGGAGGGAGAGGGAGGGGAGAGGAGGAGAGGAGGAGAGAGGAGGGGAGAGGATGAGAGAGAGGAGGGGGAGGAGGGGAGAGGAGGGGAGAGGATGAGAGAGAGGAGGGGAGAGGATGAGAGAGAGGAGGAGAGAGAGGAGGGGAGAGGAGAGGAGAGAGAAGGAGAGAGGAGGGGAGAGGGAGAGAGGAGGGGAGAGAGGAGAGAGGAGGGGAGAGAGGAGGGGAGAGAGGAGGGGAGAGGAGGAGAGAGAGGAGGGGAGAGGAGAGGAGAGAGGAGGAGAGAGAGGAGGGGAGAGGAGGAGAGAGAGGAGGGGAGAGGAGGAGAGAGGAGGGGAGATAGGAGAGTGGATGAGAGAGAGGAGGGGAGATAGGAGAGTGGATGAGAGAGGAGGGGAGAGGAGGAGAGAGGATGAGAGAGGAGGGGAGAGGATGAGAGAGGAGAGAGGAGGGGAGAGGAGGAGAGAGGAGGGGAGAGGATGAGAGAGAATGGGAGAGGATGGGAGAGGAGGGGAGAGGAGGGGAGAGAGGAGAGAGGATGGGAGAGGTGGAGAGAGGAGGGGAGAGAGGAGAGAGGATGAGAGAGGAGGGGAGAGAGGAGGAGAGAGGAGGGGAGAGGATGAGAGAGGAGAGGAGAGGAGGAGAGGAGGGGAGAGGATGA
>NC_060187.1:60293261-60325761 GCF_021184085.1 Oncorhynchus gorbuscha
CCCCAACCATCCCATTCTCCACCGAGCACCAGCGAGAGTTTGCCAGGAGGTCATGGGGCGCATTAGTAGCCACCACCCTGAATGTGATGGGACTCCCTTCTGACACATCGCTACTCCCTTCATCACTCCACCCTCATCCCTCGCTCCATCATGACAACACCGAGCGACAGCGCCAACCTACACGAGCTGGGAAAAGTTTTGGAGGCACCAACAACAACAAAAGAACGCTCAGCCACACTTAGCGAGGCTGGGGGGGGGGGTGAACAGGGGTGTCATTAAAACTTTGAACAAATAGAACTGTAGTGACAGGGAGAAGAGGAGGAGAGGATGGGAGGGGAAAGAGAGGAGGAGGGGTGGAGGGGCGACGGGGGAGAGAACGGTGTCAAGAGGAAAGGTATGAAGCCAGAGTTTATTTCAATAGCTCCAGGCGCCAGGAATACATGGTAGGGGTGGATTATTAATGCAGAAGAGAAGAGGAGGTGGTGGGGAAGAGAGGAGGGGAGGAATAAAACAACAACAATAACAACACTAACAGTGCTGGTGGTGCAGCAGGCTGGAGAGAGATAGAGAGAGACAGAGGGAGGGAGGGAGGGAGGGAGGAGAGAGAGAGAGAGGGAGGGAGGGAGGGAGGGAGGGAGGGGGAGGGAGGGAGGGAGGGAGGGAGGGAGGGAGGGAGGGAGGAGAGGGAGGGAGGGGTAGGGAAGGAGGGAGGGAGGGAAGGAGAGAGATAGAGGGAGGGAGGGAGGGAGGGAGGGAGGGAGGGAGGGAGGGAGGGAGGGAGGGAGGAGAGAGAGAGAGAGAGAGAGAGAGAGAGAGAGAGAGAGAGAGAGAGAGAGAGAGAGAGAGAGAGAGAGAGAGAGAGAGAAGAGAGAGAGAGAGAGAGAGAGAGGGGAGGAGAGAGAGGAGAGAGAGAGGGCCGGCTAGGGGATTTAAACATCAGCAGTTGTGATTGAGGGCAGTGAGACACCTAGGGATTTAAACATCAGCACCCTCCCCAGTCTGACACACACATCCCACACACCCACACACACACACACACACACACACACACACACACACACACACACACACACACACACACACACACACACACACACACACACACACACACACACACACACACACACACACACACACACACACACACACACACACACCAGATGGCTTCTAGGGATTAAGGCGAGGCTTCTCCATCTTCTCTGAGCCTCACACAGACTAGCAGAGTCCACCAGAGCATCTCTTCAGGCTAAAATGAGCATGTGAAAGCTGGAGAAAAGCTTTTTATAGGCCGGTGGCTCCCAAAAAATAATACCTCGATAATGCCCCCATAATTCCCCACTTGGGTTTACAGCCGCCGTGAGTCAAGTGTCAAGGTTTTACTCCGGCACAACATGCAGTCTGGATCTGGAGGATAGGCTAGGGCGACGGAGGGTAGGGCTGCCGTTTTATCGGCTCTTAATAACCAACCACGCTATCCACGCTGTCCGTAACTTGTTTTGTACATAATGTTTCTACTACCGTTTCTTATGACCGAAAAGAGCTTCTGGACATCAGAACTGGGATTACTCTCCTCAAATTGGACGAAGAGTTCTTCTTCGATGAGTCGGACGCGAGGGATATACTACGGACGCACGACCCGGCCCAGATCCCCATGATTCGCTGGGGAAAGGAAACGTAGGTTTCGCGGAAAGAGATCGGGATGCCTTGTGAGGATCAGGCAACGAGTGGCTAATCTGCTCTTGCCTTTCCATTCTGCTAGATAACGTTCAATCGCTGGAAATGACATGGGACGAACTGAAAGCACGTATATCCTAACAACGGGACATTAAAAACTGCAATATCTTGTGTTTCACTGAGTCGTGGCTGAACGGTGACATTAAGAACAAACAGCTGGCGGGTTATAAACTCTATCGTCAGGACAGAACAGCAGCCTCTGGCAAGACACGGGTCGGGGGCCTACGCATTTACGTAAACAACAGCTGGTGCATGATATCTAAGGAAATGTCAATGTTTTGCTCGCCTGAGGTAGCCTATCTCATGATAAGCTGTAGACCACACTACCTACCAAGAGAGTTTTCATCTGTATTTTCATTGCTGTCTACATACCACCACAGACCGAGGCTGGTACTAAAACCACACTCAATGAGCTGTATTCCGGCATAAGCAAACAGGAAAAGCTCATCCAGAGGCTATTAGTGGCCGGGGACTTTTAATGCAGGGAAATCAGTTTTACCTAATATCTATCAGCATGTTAAATGTGCAACCTGAGGGGGAAAAATTATTGACCACCTTTACTCCACACACAGAGACGCGTACAAAGCTATCCCTCGCCCTCCATTTGGCAAATCTGACCATATATCTATCCTCCTGATTCCTGCTTACCGCTCTCAAGGAGCAGGACTCTAACCCAGAAGCGTATAAGAAACCCTGCTATGCCTCCGACAGGGAAAGCGTCAATACAGGAATAAGATTGAATCGTACTACACCGGCTCTGATGCTCTTCGGATGTGGCAGGGCTTGCAAAGCATTGCAGACTACAAAGGGAAGCACAGCCGAGAGCTGCCCAGTGACACAAGCATGAGAGCATCAGCTGTTCCGGACGACTGTGTGATCACGCTCTCCGCAGCCAATGTGAGTAAGACCTTTAGACAGGTCAACATTCACAAGGCTGCTGGGCCAGATGGTGTACCAGGACGTGTACTCCGAGCATGCGCTGACCAACTGGCAGGTGTCTTCACTGACATTTTCAACCTCTCCTTGTCTGAGTCTGTAATACCAACATGTTTCAAGCAGACCACCATAGTCCCTGTGCCCAAGAACACAAAGGTAACCTGCCTAAATGACTACCGACCCATAGCACTCACGTCTGTGGCCATGAAGTGTTTTGAAAGGCTGGCTATGGCTCACATCAACACCATTATCCCAGAAACCCTAGACCCACTCCAATTTGCATACCGCCCAAACAGATCCACAGATGATGCAATCTCTATTGCACATCCACACTGCCCTTTCCCACCTGGACAAAAGGAACACCTACGTGAGAATGCTATTAATTGACTACAGCTCAGATTTCAACATCATAGTGCCCTCAAAGCTCATCACTAAGCTAAGGACCCTGGGACTAAACACCTCCCTCTGCAACTGGATCCTGGACTTCCTGACGGGCCGCACCCAGGTGGTAAGGGTAGGTAAAAACACATCTGCCGGGCTGATCCTCAACACAGGGGCCCCTCAGGGGTTCATGCTCAGTCCCCTCCTGTACTCCCTGTTCACTTATGACTGCACGACCAGGCACGACTCCAACACCATCATTACGTTTGCTGATGACACAACAGTGGTAGGCCTGACCACCGACAGCGACGAGACAGCCTATAGGGAGGAGGTCCGAGACCTGATCATGTGGTGTCAGGACAACAACCTCTTCCTCAACGTGATCAAGACAAAGGAGATGATTGTGGACTACAGGAAAAGGAGGACCGAGCACGCCCCCATTCTCATCGACTGGGCTGTAGTGGAGCAGGTTGAGAGCTTCAAGTTCCTTGGCGTCGACATCACCAACAAACTAACATGGTCCAAGCACACCAAGACAGTCGTGAAGAGGGCACGACAAAACCTATTCCCCCTCAGGAGACTGAAAAGATTTGGCATGGGTCCTCACATCCTCAAAAGGTTTGGAAACTGCTCGGGCTCCGACCGCAAGGCACTACAGAGGGAGTGCAAACGGCCCAGTACATCACTGGCATCCAGGATCTCTATACCAGGCGGTGTCAGAGAATGGCCTTAAAAATTGTCAAAGACCCCAGCCACTCTAGTCAGACTGTTCTCTCTGCTACCGCACAGCAAGCGATACCGGAGCACCAAGTCTAGGTCCAAGAGGCTTCTAAACAGCTTCTAACCCCAAGCCATAAGACTCTGAACAGCTAATCAAATGGCTACCCCCAGGCCATGTGCATTTGCCCCCCCCCACGCTGCAGCTACTCTCTGTTATTCTCTATGCATAGCCACTTTAATAACTCTAACTACATGTACATAATTAGCTCAATTACCATGACACCAGTGCCACCGCACATTGACACATTGACTCTGTACTGGTACCCCCTGTATATAGTCCCGCTATAGTTATTTCATTATTTGACATTCCTATCTCTTAGCTTCTTTGGGGGGTATTTTATTAAAACTGCATTGTTGGTTACGGGCTTGTAAGTAAGAATTTCACTGTAAGGTCTACGACCTGTTGTATTTGGCGCATGTGACAAATACAATTGGATTTGATTTGATTTTGATTTGTGACTGCACAAACTGAGAGAGGGAGGCAGTAAGCATACGGTAGCTACCTGTAAACCCCTGGGATTATAAAGACAATTATATCTGTTTTGGTTGAGTTCAGCTGCCGGTTCTGTTGTACAGCTGATATTCGAAGAGGTGTATGTGTTGGGTATTGGCAGGATTGAGAGAATGAATGAGTGAGGGAATAATATGAATAAAAGAAAAACACATTACCTATTGAAGAGTCACAGGGGAAGCAGGGACAGTGACAACAGCACATAGGGGGAGGGGGAAAAGTTACAGGTTAGCATTCTCATTCTCATCAGTCACATGCATTTTTAATACATGTATTTTGTATTCATTTTATCGAAAAATGTGTTCCTGCCCCAAGAAATGTGTATTCGTTCCCTTCTAACATCCTACCAAACCGCTAGAAGTGGTTGGCTGGATCTAATGACATGTGTACATTACTCTCCTGTCCACTACTCTCACTGAAAGAGGCCACATCCTTTCATAGTACACATGACTGCTCTGCATGGGGCCTTGTTGTGGCACAGAGGGTGGTTAAATGGTTTCGACCAATTCTCCCCAAACCCTGGAGGCAGAACACATGAACTGCACTGAAACACTGTTGGGGAATAATCAGAATTGGTGGGTAACATAGATAGGATGTTTTATTTTCATGATATGCTTATGAGTTATTTTATTTTGTTGTACTACAGCGGTGGCCATTGGCAGTGATCTGTTCTATGTCAAGACTAAGTTGCATGGGCCGCAGAGAGGGGAGAGGTCAAGGTGTCATCATGTGTAAACATATCTTTTGCTCCACTGTGTCTGTGTGCCAGTCACTCCCTACTTTTCCCATCGGGGAGAGGAGGATGGCAGTTTTAATTTTAATTTTACCTTTATTTAATCAGGCAAGTCAGTTAAGAACATATTCTTATTTTCAATGACGGCCTGGGAACAGTGGGTTAACTGCCTGTTCAGGGGCAGAACGACAGATTTGTACCTTGTCAGCTCGGGGGTTTGAACTCGCAACCTTCCGGTTACTAGTCCAACGCTCTAACCACTAGGCTACGCTGCCGCCCCAGTGTCTGGAATCATTCTATGCTCCCTGTGAGCTTGTCCAGGATTGGTTGTATTTAGAATTGGTTGTATCTAAATGACAATTTGATATATGCCTGTTGATATGGAGGATTGGTTTATGGTTCTGGGGTTTGAGTAAGGAGACAAAGCTGAACGATTTATTATGTCTATGCTGTCTGACTATATGTGTTCTTTGCTATTAAAGGATCTCAGTTGCAAGGTAGTCAGAGAATTCATTGAGAGACACTGAATTGATCTGAGAGTCACAGGGTTGTGATAGAGCTCATATGATTAAAGATGGACTTTGATAACTAACTCTGACTTGTGTGTGGTTTGCGCTCATGATTTGGTAAATAGAGGAAATTTCCACGACAACACACACCTGGATGGTTAATGTGTTGCACTGAAACATACTGATAAAACACACTGATGTGGATGGTTAATGTGTTGCACTGAAACATACTGATAAAACACACTGCTGTGGATGGTTAATGTGTTGCACTGAAACATACTGATAAAACACACTGATGTGGATGGTTAATGTAAAGATATAAAGAATAACAACAAAAAATATCTAGTTAACAGAAGAAAGGAAGACAAAATAAGGACAAAAGAAGGACAGAAGAAAAAGGAAAAGAAAGAGGACAACAAAGTGAAACAGTCAGCACTTCTATTGCAACTTCGTATTTCGTCGTCCTAACGTAGTCTACACTGCTATCTGCCCAGCAGCTAGCCAGCTAGCAAACGTCCACTGTCTACCGAATAGCAGCACTGTAGAAACTATTACACTCAACTGAACGACTTGATTAGTGTAGTGTTAGCTAGCTACATAGTTGTCTTTGCTGTCTTCGTATCCAAGATAATTGTGTAGTTTAGAGCGTGTAGTCTTAGAGTGATTATCTTAATTTACCGAGGTTAGCTAGCCAGCTATTTGTCGTCCTTAACGTAGGAGACACTGCTAGCTAGCCAACAGCTAGCCAACGTCTATTGAATAGAACTCCGCACTCAACAACCCGGTCATTCCGCTTCGCTCCACAGGTAGTATCACATTTTTCATTTCATTTCATTACAGCACAACGGTTTGATTTGTTTGATCGTAGCTAGCTACATAGCTAGCTACATGTCTGTGTATCAAAGATAATTGTGTAGTCTAGAGCGATTTTCTAGGTTAGCTAGCCAGCTATTGTCGTTCTTTTAACGCAACGTAACGTAATCAACACTGCTAGCTAGCCAGCTAGCCCTGAATAGCAGCACTGTAGAAACTACTACACTCAACGGAACGACTTGATTAGTGTAGTGTCAACAACGCAGCCACTGTCAGCTAGCCTACAAAGTCAACAACGCAGCCACTGCCAGCTAGCCTACTTCAGCAGTACTGTATCATTTTTAATAATTTTAGTCAATAAGATTCTTGCTACGTAAGCTTAACTTTCTGAACATTGTAGTCCACTTGTCATTCCAATCTCCTTGCATTAGCGTAGCCTCTTCTGTAGCCTGTCAACTATGTGTCTGTCTATCCCTGTTCTCTCCTCTCTGCACAGACCATACAAATCCACACCGCGTGGCCGCTGCCACCCTAATCTGGTGGTCCCAGCGCGCACACCCACGTGGAGTTCCAGGTCTCCGGTAGCCTTTGGAACTGCCGATCTGCAGCCAACAAGGCAGAGTTCATCTCAGCCTATGCCTCCCTCCAGTCCCTCGACTTCTTGGCACTGACAGAAACATGGATCACCACAGATAACACTGCTACTCCTACTGCTCTCTCTTCGTCCGCCCACGTGTTCTCGCACACCCCGAGAGCTTCTGGTCAGCGGGGTGGTGGCATAGGGATCCTTATCTCTCCCATGTGGTCATTCTCTTTCTCCCCTTACCCATCTGTCTATCGCCTCCTTTGAATTTCATGCTGTCACAGTTACCAGCCCTTTCAAGCTTAACATCCTTATCATTTATCGCCCTCCAGGTCCCCTGGAGAGTTCATCAATGAGCTTGATGCCTTGATAAGCTCCTTTCCTGAGGACGGCTCACCTCTCACAGTTCTGGGCGACTTTAACCTCCCCACGTCTACCTTTGACTCATTCCTCTCTGCCTCCTTCTTTCCACTCCTCTCCTCTTTGACCTCACCCTCTCACCTTCCCCCCTACTCACAAGGCAGGCAATACGCTCGACCTCATCTTTACTAGATGCTGTTCTTCCACTAACCTCATTGCAACTCCCCTCCAAGTCTCCGACCACTACCTTGTATCCTTTTCCCTCTCGCTCTCATCCAACACTTCCCACACTGCCCCTACTGATGGTATCGGCCGTCCCAACCTTCGCTCCCTCTCCCCGCTACTCTCTCCTCTTCCATCCTATCATCTCTTCCCTCTGCTCAAACCTTCTCCAACCTATCTCCTGATTCTGCCTCCTCAACCCTCCTCTCCTCCCTTTCTGCATCCTTTGACTCTCTATGTCCCCTATCTTTCAGGCCGGCTCGGTCCTCCCCTCCCGCTCCGTGGCTTGACGACTCAATGCGAGCTCACAGAACAGGGCTCCGGAAGGCCGAGCGGAAATGGAGGTCGCCTCCCTGCGGACCTGGCATCCTTTCACTCCCTCCTCTCTACATTTTCCTCCTCTGTCTCTGCTGCTAAAGCCACTTTCTACCACTCTAAATTCCAAGCATCTGCCTCTAACCCTAGGAAGCTCTTTGCCACATTCTCCTCCCTCCTGAATCCTCCTCCCCCTCCCCCCTCCTCCCTCTCTGCAGATGACTTGTCAACCATTTTGAAAAGAAGGTCGACGACATCCGATCCTCGTTTGCTAAGTCAAACAACACCGCTGGTTCTGCTCACACTGCCCTACCCTGTGCTCTGACCTCTTTCTCCCTCTCTCTCCAGATGAAATCTCGCGTCTTGTGACGGCCGGCCGCCCAACAACCTGCCCGCTCGACCCTATCCCCTCCTCTCTTCTCCAGACCATTTCCGGAGACCTTCTCCCTTACCTCACCTCGCTCATCAACTTATCCCTGACCGCTGGCTACGTCCCTTCCGTCTTCAAGAGAGCGAGAGTTGCACCCCTTCTGAAAAAACCACACTCGATCCCTCCGATGTCAACAATTACAGACCAGTATCCCTTCTTTCTTTTCTCTCCAAAACTCTTGAACGTGCCGTCATTGGTCAGCTCTCCCGCTATCTCTCTCAG
The DNA here is from genome assembly GCF_021184085.1 of Oncorhynchus gorbuscha. NCBI lineage: Eukaryota > Metazoa > Chordata > Actinopteri > Salmoniformes > Salmonidae > Oncorhynchus > Oncorhynchus gorbuscha. Next base: position 60,301,791 of record NC_060187.1, read on the forward strand.
AATGACCTTCTTGATCCAAATCAGTCAGGTTTCAAGACTAGTCATTCAACTGAGACTGCTCTTCTCTGTATCACGGAGGCGCTCCGCACCGCTAAAGCTAACTCTCTCTCCTCTGCTCTCATCCTTCTAGACCTATCGGCTGCCTTCGATACTGTGAACCATCAGATCCTCCTCTCCACCCTCTCCGAGTTGGGCATCTCCCGGCGCGGCCCACGCTTGGATTGCGTCCTACCTGACAGGTCGCTCCTACCAGGTGGCGTGGCGAGAATCTGTCTCCTCACCACGCGCTCTCACCACTGGTGTCCCCCAGGGCTCTGTTCTAGGCCCTCTCCTATTCTCGCTATACACCAAGTCACTTGGCTCTGTCATAACCTCACATGGTCTCTCCTATCATTGCTATGCAGACGACACACAATTAATCTTCTCCTTTCCCCTTCTGATGACCAGGTGAATCGATCTCTGCATGTCTGGCTGACATATCAGTGTGGATGACGGATCACCACCTCAAGCTGAACTCGGCAAGACGGAGCTGCTCTTCCTCCCGGGAAGGACTGCCCGTTCCATGATCTCGCCATCACGGCTGACAACTCCATTGTGTCCTCCTCCCAGAGCGCTAAGAACCTTGGCGTGATCCTGGACAACAAACTGTCGTTCTCAACTAACATCAAGGTGGTGGCCCGTTCCTGTAGGTTCATGCTCTACAACATCCGCAGAGTACGACCCTGCCTCACACAGGAAGCGGCGCAGGTCCTAATCCAGGCACTTGTCATCTCCCGTCTGGATTACTGCAACTCGCTGTTGGCTGGGCTCCCTGCCTGTGCCATTAAACCCCTACAACTCATCCAGAACGCCGCAGCCCGTCTAGTGTTCAACCTTCCCAAGTTCTCTCACGTCACCCCGCTCCTCCGCTCTCTCCACTGGCTTCCAGTTTCGCATCCGCTACAAGACCATGGTGCTTGCCTACGGAGCTGTGAGGGGAACGGCACCTCAGTACCTCCAGGCTCTGATCAGGCCCTACACCCAAATAAGGGCGCTGCGTTCATCCACCTCTGGCCTGCTCGCCTCCCTACCACTGAGGAAGTACAGTTCCCGCTCAGCTCAGTCAAAACTGTTCGCTGCTCTGGCTCCCCAATGGTGGAACAAACTCCCTCACGACGCCAGGACAGCGGAGTCAATCACCACCTTCCGGAGACACTTGAAACCCCACCTCTTTAAGGAATACCTAGGATAGGATAAAGTAATCCTTCTCACCCCCCTCCCCCTTAAAATATTTAGATGCACTATTGTAAAGTGGTTGTTCCACTGGATGTCATAAGGTGAATGCACCAATTTGTAAGTCGCTCTGGATAAGAGCGTCTGCTAAATGACTTAAATGTAAATGTAAATGTAATGTGTTGCACTGAAACAAACTGATAAAACACACTGATGTGGATGGCTAATGTGTTGCACTGAAACATACTGATAAAACACACTGATGTGGATGGTTAATGTGTTGCACTGAAACAAACTGATAAAACACACTGATGTGGATGGCTAATGTGTTGCACTGAAACATACTGATAAAACACACTGATGTGGATGGTTCATTTGTTGCACTGAAACATACTGATAAAACACACTGATGTGGATGGTTAATTTGTTGCACTGAAACATACTGATAAAACACACTGATGTGGATGGTTAATGTGTTGCACTGAAACATACTGATAAAACACACTGATGTGGATGGTTAATGTGTTGCACTGAAACCTACTGATAAAACACACTGATGTGGATGGCTAATGTGTTGCACTGAAACATACTGATAAAACACACTGAGGTGGATGGTTAATTTGTTGCACTGAAACATACTGATAAAACACACTGATGTGGATGGTTAATTTGTTGCACTGAAACATACTGATAAAACACACTGATGTGGATGGCTAATGTGTTGCACTGAAACATACTGATAAAACACACTGCTGTGGATGGTTAATGTGTTGCACTGAAACATACTGATAAAACACACTGATGTGGATGGCTAATGTGTTGCACTGAAACATACTGATAAAACACACTGAGGTGGATGGTTAATGTGTTGCACTGAAACATACTGATAAAACACACTGATGTGAATGGTTAATGTGTTGCACTGAAACATACTGATAAAACACACTGATGTGGGTGGTTAATGTGTTGCACTGAAACATACTGATAAAACACACTGATGTGGATGGTTAATGTGTTGCACTGAAACATACTGATAAAACACACTGATGTGGATGGCTAATGTGTTGCACTGAAACATACTGATAAAACACACTGATGTGGATGGTTAATGTGTTGCACTGAAACATACTGATAAAACACACTGATGTGGATGGTTAATGTGTTGATGTATCTTTCATTAACAAAACATTGATAAAAACTCATGTTTGTTTAAAGTACAATCCTGTGCCTTGCTTAGCGCACTAGTTCCATTCAGACCCAGGTTCGAATACTATTTGAAATACCTTCAAACACTTTAGCATTGGCTTGATTGAGCTTGCCTGAACCAATGGAAGAAATAGAATAGTGGCAAAACAGCAAACCACACCCTCTGACAGGGTAAAGCAAACACTTAAAGTATTTAAAATATTTCAAATAGTATTTGAACCCAGGTCTGGTTCAATTTGACCCAGGATTTGTGTTGATGGTAAACCCCAGAGCCTTAATAGGACACCAGGCAAATACGGAAGAGTCAACCCACAGTGTTGTAGTGACCTGCACAGCATATGGTCAATACCAAAGCCTGAGCAAACTGTCATGTTTTATTTATTCAGTTTCATACATGGGTTTTCTGTGTGCCTGCACTAGAGCATAGACAGAACCCTGCCACATGACACACACACACAGAACCCCCCCTCCCTCCCTCCCACACACACACACACACACACACACACACACACACACACACACACACACACACACACACACACACACACACACACACACACACACACACACACACACACACACACACACACACACACACACACACACACACACACACACACACACACACGTCACACATATGCAGACTAAACTCTCTGCCATGGCCTCTCCTTTGGCCTGTCTGTTGATGTTGGTTTGCACTCTGATGATATGGGGGCCTGAAGACCATGATGAGAGATGAGAACACCGGCTCCTCCATTCTACCCCATTGCGATGAGAACGCCTGACCGGCTCCTCCATTCTACTCCATTGCGATGAGAACGCCTGACCGGCTCCTCCATTCTAACCCATTGCGATGAGAACGCCTGACCGGCTCCTCCATTCTAACCCATTGTCTCTCCTCAGTTAGTGGAAAAAGTCAGAGCTCTGTGGGGGGTCTTTTAGTGCCGCATCACAGGGCCCAATCAGGGCTGGGCCATTGCGATGAGAAGGACCTCCATTTAACCGATGAAAACCGGCTCCTCCACACACACACAGCCTCATTTGAGAAGTGGAGGAAAAGGCAGTTAGTGGAAAAATAATGATAGGCCCAATCAGGGCTGGGCCACAGGACCTCCTTAACCAAAACACACACACACAGCCTCATTTGATGGAGGAAAAGGCATAATGATAGGATTGACACATGATGGAGAGAGAGTGCGAGAGACAGGGAGAGTCAAAGAGACAGACAGACAGACAGACAGACAGACAGACAGACAGACAGACAGACAGACAGACAGACAGACAGACAGACAGACAGACAGACAGACAGACAGACAGACAGACAGACAGACAGACAGACAGACAGACAGACAGACAGACAGACAGACAGACAGACAGACAGACAGACAGACAGACAGACAGACAGACAGACAGACAGACAGACAGACAGACAGACAGACAATCCAGACAGAAGCATGGAGAAAGATCTAGGAAAGAGAGAAGTGTCTGACTGAGATCACAAGGTACTGTGGGCCTAGCTATCCTCTGTGGTTTGACGGATCATATAAGATAGTTACATCATAGAGATTCTCCCACCGCTCGGAGCAGATTGAAATTCGACGGACATAATAGGACCAAGAGGCACTGATCAGAATATTTCAAAGCAACAGTACAACTGAACACAGATTAAGGACATGCCTGAGCTTGTACGCATTAGTAGAATCTATACCATTTCTCTAGCAGGCTCCTTAATGCATCGAAAGGAGAAGGAACCCACTGAACCCACTGTGTGCTATCACAATTCTCCAACCCACTTCCCTGTGAAAACGTATTTCAATCAGAAAGCCCTATTTGCTATTCATAGGGGCCTCTTAAATGCAAATTATTAAGATGACGAGAGAGAGGGGGAGTGGGTACAATAAACCAGCTCTCCTCGAGAATTGGATTAATCTCATTTGGCTCACTTTCGTGGCACACACTGTGTACACACACACACACACACACACACGCACGCACACACACACACACACACACACACACACACACACACACACACACACACACACACACACACACACACACACACACACACACACACACACACACACACACACACACACACACACACACACACACACACCTAAAAGCAGCCCAAACACACAGCACAACAGTAGATTATTTACCTAAATGACTTGTAGGAAGTACATACAGGACCGTTGCACCACTAGAGCCCTCCATACCTCAGCTACAAAGAGCTATTAACGCCAGACAAACATTAGCTAATGCACTGACAATGAAAGCCTTATAAAAGGATACGTGTAAAAGACTGAATACTACTATTTTCACGTTGAGTGTTGAGTCTTTTCATGTTACGTTGTCTGACGATAGCTTTTTGATCGAGGCCTGTGATGAAAGGCAATCGCAACCGAAATGAGGATGTGACTTGCGTCAGGGGCGGGTTTTGTGGTTGTCAAGACGGGCGCGTGAAGGTGGCGGTGAAAGCCTGTCCAAATACGACGACAAAGTGTTTCTCTTTTGAAGAGAGGGAACTGGTAGAGGGAAAGACAGATAAGGGTGCTGCCAGTCAAGCTCTGGTGAATTACATTTCAAATGTTCCCTGCCTCAAGGCTACTAAAGTTATAGAGTTCTATCTGAAAGAATAGATATTTCTTCTCATGTGTACGTTCACTATAGTGTTTGAATGACACTGGTTGGAGTGTATTTGTGTGTTTGATAGTCCTGTACGTTTGATTTGATTTTGATTGAACCTTTATTGAACTAGGCAAGTCAGCTAAAAAAAACGAGTCTTATTTACAATGAGGGCCTACTCCGGCAAAGCCCTCCCCGAACCCGGACGACGCTGGGCCAGTTGTACGCCGCCCTGTGGGACTCCGGATCAAACCAGGGTCTGTGGTGACACCTCTAGCACTACGATACAGTGCCTTAGACCACTGCGCCACTCTGGAGCTTGGACTGGTACGTAGAAGAGGACAGATAAACGACTCTGTAAAGTTCACATTCTGGCGTGCCCAGTCAGACACACTAACAGTCCACTGTGTATGGAGAAGACAGTAGTGAATATGTCTCTCTCTCTCGGCTGAAACACCTCTCCCGGGAGTCAAACAAAGCATGTTCCTCCAGCCAGCCATGCCACAAGGTGACGTCCTGCTTCACAACGACATGTCCTCTGTTCTCTGAGATTGGATGGTTACTGTAAGACCAGTCAGCCAATAAGAAAAGCCTGTCCCGCATCACTTCCCCCGTGCCTCCCCTCTCTGAAACCAAGGTAACACAACCTGGTGCGCATTTTCAGCAAATAGAAGCAGAAGATGGTCCCAACAAACCCAATACAGTCTGGGAGGGTGCGGAGGAGACTGCTTCACGCTCTGTTTCACCTACCTGATATAGTGTGTGTGTGTGTGTCTCAGTCGGTGTGTGCGCTCTCTCTCAGCTGTGCACTACAGGGAGCAGCATGCTTTATTCAGTTTAGAACGAGGGAAGCGGGAGGGGCGTCGCGCTCATCCACAGGCCTTTCATGTTCGCCAGTGACACCGTCACAGGAGGCTCCTCACAGAGCCCACAGAGCCCACTGTCCCATCACACAAGGCTACATGTACTCTGTGGTAGAAGACAAACTGTACTGTACTCTATAGAGTAGCGTAACACAAGGACTACTGTACTGTAGTCTGCTATACAAAAGCGCCGTAGCATGAGGCCTGGTCCCAGATCAGTTTGTGCTGTACAGTCAACTATTATTGTCGTTGACATTACAGGACACTCAATTGTATTATATACAGTAGGAAGACACAAGTACTACTGTAACCCTACGTCTGCTATAAGTACTGTGGCACAAGCCTGGTCCCAGATCAGTTTGTGCTGTATAGCCAACTCCTATGGTCATTTTCAATACAACACAAACTGATCTGGGATCAGGCTACACTACCCCTACACCTCTCTGCCTATCACCCATATAAATAAGGCTGTGTTTGGTCTGAAGCTGGGCTAAATCATGAGTTACTGACCACTTTTAACGAAGGCCTAATTGATCCAATAAACCCATTAAGGGTTTAGATGAAATGGGAAAACAAAGGCCTAAAGCCCAATGCACCAGGGACCGAGCTACTTACCCTGCCTTCATCAATAACCTGGCTGAAGAGAGTCAAGGGACACCATGGGATTCGGATAAATGCATAGTTAGGGGCTATGCTTCTCAGTAGGAGTCCTGATCTAGGATCGGATTTGCATTTTAGATTATAATGAATGGACAGCGGGGGGCCTGATCCTATTCTAAGACTGGTTGTGAATACAGGCCCAGGCTATTACAGGAACCTATTACAACAGACTTCAACCAGCACTGAAACGGTTTAAAGAACCAAATAGGTAAGGGCTTTGTGAAGCTAAAACGACAAGTTGACAAAAACAAAACAAACAACTTTTAGGCCAGACAGACAGACAATTTAAGGCAATCAAACATTGTGGTCAGAAGGTGCATTTCTTGAGGGGATGTCCATCTAAGAACAATACAACTTAGTCTCTCTCTGTCAGCGCTGGAAACAAATCCGTTTTTTCAGCCAGTAGACTGAGACTTTACAACATGTTGCTAAAAACAATATAGCGTCATCCTCATTTCATTTCATATGAACGTGTTTGTTGGGCTAAACTCCACGACAAGCTGAAACAGTCCAAATCCGCCGCCATTAAGGAGTTCGCTGTCAAAAACACCATCCCTGTCAAAAACACCATCCCTGTCAAAAACACCATCCCTGTCAAAAACACCATCCCTGTCCCCAACACCATCCCTGTCCACAACACCATCCCTGTCAAAAACACTATCCCTGTCCAAAACAACACCATCCCTGTCCACAACACCATCCCTGTCCACAACACCATCCCTGTCCAAAACACCATCCCTGTCCAAAACACCATCCCTGTCAAAAACACCATTCCCTGTCCACAACACCATCCCTGTCCACAACACCCATCCCTGTCAAAAACACCATCCCTGTCCACAACACCATCCCTGTCCACAACACCATCCCTGTCCACAACACCATCCCTGTCAAAAACACCATCCCTGTCCACAACACCATCCCTGTCCACAACACCATCCCTGTCAAAAACACCATCCCTGTCAAAAACACCATCCCTGTCAAAACACCATCCCTGTCCACAACACCATCCCTGTCCACAACACCATCCCTGTCAAAACACATCCCTGTCCAAAACAACACCATCCCTGTCCACAACACCATCCACAACACCATCCCTGTCCAAAACACCATCCCTGTCCAAAACACCATCCCTGTCAAAAACACCATTCCCTGTCCACAACACCATCCCTGTCCACAACACCCATCCCTGTCAAAACACCATCCCTGTCCACAACACCATCCCTGTCCACAACACCATCCCTGTCCACAACACCATCCCTGTCAAAAACACCATCCCTGTCCACAACACCATCCCTGTCCACAACACCATCCCTGTCAAAAACACCATCCTTGTCCAAAACACCATCCCTCTCCAAAACACCATCCCTGTCCACAACACCATCCCTGTCAAAAACACCATCCCTGTCAAAAACAACATCCCTGTCCACAACACCATCCCTGTCCACATCACCATCCCTGTCAAAAACAACATCCCTGTCCACAACACCATCCCTGTCCAAAACAACATCCCTGTCAAAAACACCATCTCTGTTCAAAACAACACCATCCCTGTCCACAACACCATCCCTATCCACAACACCCATCCCTGTCAAAAACAACATCCCTGTCCACAACACCATCCCTGTCCAAAACAACATCCCTGTCAAAAACACCATCCTTGTTCAAAACAACACCATCCCTGTCCACAACACCATCCCGGTCCACAACACCATCCCTGTCCACAACACCATCCCTGTCCACAACACCCATCCCTGTCAAAAACACCATCCCTGTCCACAACACCATCCCTCTCCAAAACACCATCCCTGTCCACAACACCATCCCTGTCAAAAACAACATCCCTGTCAAAAACAACATCCCTGTCCACAACACCATCCCCGTCCACATCACCATCCCTGTCCACAACACCGTCCCTGTCCACAACACCATCCCTGTCCACAACACCATCCCTGTCCACAACACCATCCCTGTCAAAAACAACATCCCTGTCCACAACACCATCCCTGTCAAAAACACCATCCCTGTCCACAACACCATCCCTGTCCACAACACCATCCCTGTCCACAACACCATCCCTGTCAAAAACACCATCCCTGTCCACAACACCATCCCTGTCCACAACACCTTCCCTGTCCAAAACACCATCCCTGTCAAAAACACCATCCCTGTCCACAACACCATCCCTGTCCACAACACCATCCCTGTCAAAAACACCATCCCTGTCCACAACACCATCCCTGTCAAAAACACCATCCCTGTCCACAACACCATCCCTGTCCACAACACCATCCCTGTCCAAAACAACACCATCCCTGTCCACAACACCATCCCTGTCCAAAACACCATCCCTGTCCAAAACACCATCCCTGTCCAAAACACCATCCCTGTCAAAAACACCATCCCTGTCCACAACACCATCGCTGTCCACAACACCCATCCCTGTCAAAAACACCATCCCTATCCACAACACCATCCCTGTCCACAACACCATCCCTGTCCACAACACCATCCCTCTCCAAAACACCATCCCTGTCCACAACACCATCCCTGTCAAAAACACCGTCCCTGTCAAAAACAACATCCCTGTCCACAACACCATCCCTGTCCACATCACCATCCCTGTCCACAACACCATCCCTGTCCACAACACTATCCCTGTCAAAAACAACATCCCTGTCAAAAACAACATCCCTGTCCACAACACCATCCCTGTCCACAACACCATCCCTGTCAAAAACACCATCCCTGTCAAAAACACCATCCCTGTCCACAACACCATCCCTGTCCACAACACCATCCCTGTCCACAACACCATCCCTGTCAAAAACAACATCCCTGTCCACAACACCATCCCTGTCCACATCACCATCCCTGTCCACAACACCATCCCTGTCAAAAACACCATCCCTGTCAACAACACCATCCCTGTCCACAACACCATCCCTGTCCACAACACCATCCCTGTCAAAAACACCATCCCTGTCCACAACACCATCCCTGTCCAAAACACCATCCCTGTCAAAAACACCATCCCTGTCAAAAACACCATCCCTGTCCACAACACCCATCCCTGTCAAAAACACCATCCCTGTCCACAACACCATCCCTGTCCACAACACCATCCCTGTCCACAACACCATCCCTGTCAAAAACACCATCCCTGTCCACAACACCATCCCTGTCCACAACACCATCCCTGTCCAAAACACCATCCTTGTCCAAAACACCATCCCTGTCAAAAACACCATCCCTGTCCACAACACCATCCCTGTCAAAAACACCATCCCTGTCCACAACACCATCCCTGTCAAAAACACCATCCCTGTCCACAACACCATCCCTGTCCACAACACCATCCCTGTCCACAACACCATCCATGTCCAAAACAACACCATCCCTGTCCACAACACCATCCCTGTCCAAAACACCATGCCTGTCCAAAACACCATCCCTGTCCAAAACACCATCCCTGTCAAAAACACCATCCCTGTCCACAACACCATCCCTGTCCACAACACCCATCCCTGTCAAAAACACCATCCCTGTCCACAACACCATCCCTGTCCACAACACCATCCCTGTCCACAACACCATCCCTGTCAAAAACACCATCCCTGTCCACAACATCATCCCTGTTCAAAACACCATCCTTGTCCAAAACACCATCCCTCTCCAAAACACCATCCCTGTCCACAACACCATCCCTGTCCACAACACCATCCCTGTCCACAACACCATCCCTGTCAAAAACACCATCCCTGTCCACAACATCATCCCTGTCCAAAACACCATCCTTGTCCAAAACACCATCCCTCTCCAAAACACCATCCCTGTCCACAACACCATCCCTGTCAAAAACACCGTCCCTGTCAAAAACAACATCCCTGTCCACAACACCATCCCTGTCCACATCACCATCCCTGTCCACAACACCATCCCTGTCCACAACACCATCCCTGTCAAAAACACCATCCCTGTCAAAAACAACATCCCTGTCCACAACACCATCCCTGTCCACAACACCATCCCTGTCAAAAACACCATCCCTGTCAAAAACACCATCCCTGTCCACAACACCATCCCTGTCCACAACACAATCCCTGTCAAAAACAACATCCCTGTCAAAAACAACATCCCTGTCCACAACACCATCCCTGTCCACATCACCATCCCTGTCCACAACACCATCCCTGTCAAAAACACCATCCCTGTCCACAACACCATCCCTGTCCACAACACCATCCCTGTCCACAACACCATCCCTGTCCACAACACCATCCCTGTCAAAAACAACATCCCTGTCAAAAACAACATCCCTGTCCACAACACCATCCCTGTCCACATCACCATCCCTGTCCACAACACCATCCCTGTCAAAAACACCATCCCTGTCCACAACACCATCCCTGTCCACAACACCATCCCTGTCCACAACACCATCCCTGTCAAAAACACCATCCCTGTCCACAACACCATCCCTGTCCAAAACACCATCCCTGTCAAAAACACCATCCCTGTCAAAAACACCATCCCTGTCCACAACACCCATCCCTGTCAAAAACACCATCCCTGTCCACAACACCATCCCTGTCCACAACACCATCCCTGTCCACAACACCATCCCTGTCAAAAACACCATCCCTGTCCACAACACCATCCCTGTCCACAACACCATCCCTGTCCAAAACACCATCCTTGTCCAAAACACCATCCCTGTCAAAAACACCATCCCTGTCCACAACACCATCCCTGTCCACAACACCATCCCTGTCAAAAACACCATCCCTGTCCACAACACCATCCCTGTCAAAAACACCATCCCTGTCCACAACACCATCCCTGTCCACAACACCATCCCTGTCCACAACACCATCCATGTCCAAAACAACACCATCCCTGTCCACAACACCATCCCTGTCCAAAACACCATCCCTGTCCAAAACACCATCCCTGTCCAAAACACCATCCCTGTCAAAAACACCATCCCTGTCCACAACACCCATCCCTGTCAAAAACACCATCCCTGTCCACAACACCATCCCTGTCCACAACACCATCCCTGTCCACAACACCATCCCTGTCAAAAACACCATCCCTGTCCACAACATCATCCCTGTTCAAAACACCATCCTTGTCCAAAACACCATCCCTCTCCAAAACACCATCCCTGTCCACAACACCATCCCTGTCAAAAACACCGTCCCTGTCAAAAACAACATCCCTGTCCACAACACCATCCCTGTCCACATCACCATCCCTGTCCACAACACCATCCCTGTCCACAACACCATCCCTGTCAAAAACACCATCCCTGTCAAAAACAACATCCCTGTCCACAACACCATCCCTGTCCACATCACCATCCCTGTCCACAACACCATCCCTGTCCACAACACCATCCCTGTCAAAAACACCATCCCTGTCAAAAACACCATCCCTGTCAAAAACACCATCCCTGTCCACAACACCATCCCTGTCCACAACACCATCCCTGTCAAAAACAACATCCCTGTCCACAACACCATCCCTGTCCACATCACCATCCCTGTCCACAACACCATCCCTGTCAAAAACACCATCCCTGTCCACAACACCATCCCTGTCCACAACACCATCCCTGTCCACAACACCATCCCTGTCAAAAACACCATCCCTGTCCACAACACCATCCCTGTCCAAAACACCATCCCTGTCAAAAACACCATCCCTGTCAAAAACACCATCCCTGTCCACAACACCCATCCCTGTCAAAAACACCATCCCTGTCCACAACACCATCCCTGTCCACAACACCATCCCTGTCCACAACACCATCCCTGTCAAAAACACCATCCCTGTCCACAACACCATCCCTGTCCACAACACCATCCCTGTCCAAAACACCATCCTTGTCCAAAACACCATCCCTGTCAAAAACACCATCCCTGTCCACAACACCATCCCTGTCAAAAACACCATCCCTGTCCACAACACCATCCCTGTCAAAAACACCATCCCTGTCCACAACACCATCCCTGTCCACAACACCATCCCTGTCCACAACACCATCCATGTCCAAAACAACACCATCCCTGTCCACAACACCATCCCTGTCCAAAACACCATGCCTGTCCAAAACACCATCCCTGTCCAAAACACCATCCCTGTCAAAAACACCATCCCTGTCCACAACACCATCCCTGTCCACAACACCCATCCCTGTCAAAAACACCATCCCTGTCCACAACACCATCCCTGTCCACAACACCATCCCTGTCCACAACACCATCCCTGTCAAAAACACCATCCCTGTCCACAACATCATCCCTGTTCAAAACACCATCCTTGTCCAAAACACCATCCCTCTCCAAAACACCATCCCTGTCCACAACACCATCCCTGTCCACAACACCATCCCTGTCCACAACACCATCCCTGTCAAAAACACCATCCCTGTCCACAACACCATCCCTGTCCAAAACACCATCCCTGTCAAAAACACCATCCCTGTCAAAAACACCATCCCTGTCCACAACACCCATCCCTGTCAAAAACACCATCCCTGTCCACAACACCATCCCTGTCCACAACACCATCCCTGTCCACAACACCATCCCTGTCAAAAACACCATCCCTGTCCACAACACCATCCCTGTCCACAACACCATCCCTGTCCAAAACACCATCCTTGTCCAAAACACCATCCCTGTCAAAAACACCATCCCTGTCCACAACACCATCCCTGTCCACAACACCATCCCTGTCAAAAACACCATCCCTGTCCACAACACCATCCCTGTCAAAAAAAACACCATCCCTGTCCACAACACCATCCCTGTCCACAACACCATCCCTGTCCACAACACCATCCATGTCCAAAACAACACCATCCCTGTCCACAACACCATCCCTGTCCAAAACACCATCCCTGTCCAAAACACCATCCCTGTCCAAAACACCATCCCTGTCAAAAACACCATCCCTGTCCACAACACCCATCCCTGTCAAAAACACCATCCCTGTCCACAACACCATCCCTGTCCACAACACCATCCCTGTCCACAACACCATCCCTGTCAAAACACCATCCCTGTCCACAACATCATCCCTGTTCAAAACACCATCCTTGTCCAAAACACCATCCCTCTCCAAAACACCATCCCTGTCCACAACACCATCCCTGTCAAAAACACCGTCCCTGTCAAAAACAACATCCCTGTCCACAACACCATCCCTGTCCACATCACCATCCCTGTCCACAACACCATCCCTGTCCACAACACCATCCCTGTCCACAACACCATCCCTGTCCACAACACCATCCCTGTCCACAACACCATCCCTGTCAAAAACAACATCCCTGTCAAAAACAACATCCCTGTCCACAACACCATCCCTGTCCACATCACCATCCCTGTCCACAACACCATCCCTGTCAAAAACACCATCCCTGTCCACAACACCATCCCTGTCCACAACACCATCCCTGTCCACAACACCATCCCTGTCAAAAACACCATCCCTGTCCACAACACCATCCCTGTCCAAAACACCATCCCTGTCAAAACACCATCCCTGTCAAAAACACCATCCCTGTCCACAACACCCATCCCTGTCAAAAACACCATCCCTGTCCACAACACCATCCCTGTCCACAACACCATCCCTGTCCACAACACCATCCCTGTCAAAAACACCATCCCTGTCCACAACACCATCCCTGTCCACAACACCATCCCTGTCCAAAACACCATCCTTGTCCAAAACACCATCCCTGTCAAAAACACCATCCCTGTCCACAACACCATCCCTGTCCACAACACCATCCCTGTCAAAAACACCATCCCTGTCCACAACACCATCCCTGTCAAAAACACCATCCCTGTCCACAACACCATCCCTGTCCACAACACCATCCCTGTCCACAACACCATCCATGTCCAAAACAACACCATCCCTGTCCACAACACCATCCCTGTCCAAAACACCATCCCTGTCCAAAACACCATCCCTGTCCAAAACACCATCCCTGTCAAAAACACCATCCCTGTCCACAACACCCATCCCTGTCAAAAACACCATCCCTGTCCACAACACCATCCCTGTCCACAACACCATCCCTGTCCACAACACCATCCCTGTCAAAAACACCATCCCTGTCCACAACATCATCCCTGTTCAAAACACCATCCTTGTCCAAAACACCATCCCTCTCCAAAACACCATCCCTGTCCACAACACCATCCCTGTCAAAAACACCGTCCCTGTCAAAAACAACATCCCTGTCCACAACACCATCCCTGTCCACATCACCATCCCTGTCCACAACACCATCCCTGTCCACAACACCATCCCTGTCCAAAACACCATCCCTGTCAAAAATCCCTGTCAAAAACATCCCTGTCCACAACACCATCCCTGTCCACATCACCATCCCTGTCCACAACACCATCCCTGTCCACAACACCATCCCTGTCAAAAACACCATCCCTGTCAAAAACACCATCCTGTCAAAAACACCATCCCTGTCCACAACACCATCCCTGTCCACAACACCATCCCTGTCAAAAACAACATCCCTGTCCACAACACCATCCCTGTCCACATCACCATCCCTGTCCACAACACCATCCCTGTCCAAAACACCATCCCTGTCCACAACACCATCCCTGTCCACAACACCATCCCTGTCAAAACACCACCATCCCTGTCAAAAACACCATCCCTGTCCACAACACCATCCCTGTCCACAACACCATCCCTGTCCAAAACACCATCCCTGTCCAAAACACCATCCCTGTCCAAAACACCATCCCTGTCCACAACACCATCCCTGTCAAACAACACCATCCCTGTCCACAACACCATCCCTGTCCACACACATCCTGTCCACAACACCATCCCTGTCCAAAACACCATCCTTGTCCAAAACACCATCCCTGTCCAAAACACCATCCCTGTCAAAACACCATCCCTGTCCACAACACCATCCCTGTCAAAAACACCATCCCTGTCCACAACACCATCCCTGTCAAAAACACCATCCCTGTCCACAACACCATCCCTGTCCACAACACCATCCTGTCCACAACACCATCCATGTCCAAAACAACACCATCCCTGTCCACAACACCATCCCTGTCCACAACACCATCCTGTCCAAAACACCATCCCTGTCCAAAACACCATCCCTGTCAAAAACACCATCCCTGTCCACAACACCATCCCTGTCCAAAACACCATCCCTGTCCACAACACCATCCCTGTCCACAACACCATCCCTGTCCACAACACCATCCCTGTCAAAAACACCATCCCTGTCCACAACATCATCCCTGTTCAAAACACCATCCTTGTCCAAAACACCATCCCTCTCCAAAACACCATCCCTGTCCACAACACCATCCCTGTCAAAAACACCGTCCCTGTCAAAAACAACATCCCTGTCCACAACACCATCCCTGTCCACATCACCATCCCTGTCCACAACACCATCCCTGTCCACAACACCATCCCTGTCAAAAACACCATCCCTGTCAAAAACAACATCCCTGTCCACAACACCATCCCTGTCCACATCACCATCCCTGTCCACAACACCATCCCTGTCCACAACACCATCCCTGTCAAAAACACCATCCCTGTCAAAAACACCATCCCTGTCAAAAACACCATCCCTGTCCACAACACCCATCCCTGTCCACAACACCATCCCTGTCCACAACACCATCCCTTTCCACAACACCATCCCTGTCAAAAACACCATCCCTGTCCACAACACCATCCCTGTCCACAACACCATCCCTGTCCACAACACCATCCCTGTCAAAAACACCATCCCTGTCCACAACACCATCCCTGTCTAAAACACCATCCCTGTCCACAACACCATCCCTGTCCACAACACCATCCCTGTCCAAAACACCATCCTTGTCCAAAACACCATCCCTCTCCAAAACACCATCCCTGTCCACAACACCATCCCTGTCAAAAACACCGTCCCTGTCAAAAACAACATCCCTGTCCACAACACCATCCCTGTCCACATCACCATCCCTGTCCACAACACCATCCCTGTCCACAACACCATCCCTGTCAAAAACACCATCCCTGTCAAAAACAACATCCCTGTCCACAACACCATCCTTGTCCACATCACCATCCCTGTCCACAACACCATCCCTGTCCACAACACCATCCCTGTCAAAAACACCATCCCTGTCCACAACACCATCCCTGTCAAAACAACATCCCTGTCCACAACACCATCCCTGTCAAAAACACCATCCCTGTCCACAACACCATCCCTGTCCACAACACCATCCCTGTCAAAAACAACATCCTTGTCAAAAACATCATCCCTGTCCACAAACCATCCCTGTCCACATCACCATCCCTGTCCACAACACCATCCCTGTCAAAAACACCATCCCTGTCAAAAACACCATCCCTGTCCACAACACCATCCATGTCCACAACACCATCCCTGTCAAAAACACCATCCCTGTCCAAAACACCATCCCTCTCCAAAACACCATCCCTGTCCACAACACCATGCCTGTCAAAAACAACATCCCTGTCCACAACACCATCCCTGTCAATAACACAATCCCTGTCCACAACACCATTCCTGTCCACAACACCATCCCTGTCAAAAACAACATCCCTGTCAAAAACAACATCCCTGTCCACAACATCCCTGTCAAAAACCATCCCTGTCAAAAACAACATCCCTGTCCATAACACCATCCCTGTCAAAAACAACATCCCTGTCCACAACACCATCCCTGTCAAAAACAACATCCCTGTCCACAACACCATCCCTGTCAAAAACACCATCCCTGTCCACAACACCATCCCTGTCAAAAACAACATCCCTGTCCAAAACACCATCCCTCTCCAAAACACCATCCCTGTCCACAACACCATCCCTGTCAATAACACCATCCCTGTCCACAACACCATCCCTGTCCACAACACCATTCCTGTCCACAACACCATCCCTGTCAAAAACAACATCCCTGTCAAAAACAACATCCCTGTCCACAACACCATCCCTGTCAAAAACAACATCCCTGTCCATAACACCGTCCCTGTCAAAAACAACATCCCTGTCAAAAACAACATCCCTGTCCACAACACCATCCCTGTCAAAAACAACATCCCTGTCCACAACACCATCCCTGTCAAAAACACCATCCCTGTCCACAACACCATCCCTGTCAAAAACAACATCCCTGTCCACAACACAATCCCTGTCAAAAACAACATCCCTGTCCACAACACCATCCCTGTCAAAAACAACATCCCTGTCCACAACACCATCCCTGTCAAAAACAACATCCCTGTCCATAACACCATCCCTGTCAAAAACAACATCCCTGTCCACAACACCATCCCTGTCAAAAACACCATCCCTGTCCACAACACCATCCTGTCAAAAACACCATCCACAACACCATCCCTGTCAAAAACACCATCCCTGTCCAAAACACCATCCCTCTCCAAAACACCATCCCTGTCCACAACACCATGCCTGTCAAAAACAACATCCCTGTCCACAACACCATCCCTGTCAATAACACCATCCCTGTCCACAACACCATTCCTGTCCACAACACCATCCCTGTCAAAAACAACATCCCTGTCCACAACACCATCCCTGTCAAAAACACCATCCCTGTCCACAACACCATCCCTGTCCACAACACCATCCCTGTCCAAAACACCATCCTTGTCCAAAACACCATCCCTCTCCAAAACACCATCCCTGTCCACAACACCATCCCTGTCAAAAACACCGTCCCTGTCAAAAACAACATCCCTGTCCACAACACCATCCCTGTCCACATCACCATCCCTGTCCACAACACCATCCCTGTCCACAACACCATCCCTGTCAAAAACACCATCCCTGTCAAAAACAACATCCCTGTCCACAACACCATCCTTGTCCACATCACCATCCCTGTCCACAACACCATCCCTGTCCACAACACCATCCCTGTCAAAAACACCATCCCTGTCCACAACACCATCCCTGTCAAAACAACATCCCTGTCCACAACACCATCCCTGTCAAAAACACCATCCCTGTCCACAACACCATCCCTGTCCACAACACCATCCCTGTCAAAAACAACATCCTTGTCAAAAACATCATCCCTGTCCACAAACCATCCCTGTCCACATCACCATCCCTGTCCACAACACCATCCCTGTCAAAAACACCATCCCTGTCAAAAACACCATCCCTGTCCACAACACCATCCATGTCCACAACACCATCCCTGTCCAAAACACCATCCCTCTCCAAAACACCATCCCTGTCAAAACAACACCATGCCTGTCAAAAAAAAACAACATCCCTGTCCACAACACCATCCCTGTCAATAACACCATCCCTGTCCACAACACCATTCCTGTCCACAACACCATCCCTGTCAAAAACAACATCCCTGTCAAAAACAACATCCCTGTCCACAACACCATCCCTGTCAAAAACAACATCCCTGTCCATAACACCATCCCTGTCAAAAACAACATCCCTGTCCACAACACCATCCCTGTCAAAACAACATCCCTGTCCACAACACCATCCCTGTCAAAAACACCATCCCTGTCCACAACACCATCCCTGTCAAAAACAACATCCCTGTCCAAAACACCATCCCTCTCCAAAACACCATCCCTGTCCACAACACCATCCCTGTCAATAACACCATCCCTGTCCACAACACCATCCCTGTCCACAACACCATTCCTGTCCACAACACCATCCCTGTCAAAAACAACATCCCTGTCAAAAACAACATCCCTGTCCACAACACCATCCCTGTCAAAAACAACATCCCTGTCCATAACACCATCCCTGTCAAAAACAACATCCCTGTCCACAACACCATCCCTGTCAAAAACAACATCCCTGTCCACAACACCATCCCTGTCAAAAACAACATCCCTGTCCACAACACCATCCCTGTCAAAAACACCATCCCTGTCCACAACACCATCCCTGTCAAAAACAACATCCCTGTCCACAACACAATCCCTGTCAAAAACAACATCCCTGTCCACAACACCATCCCTGTCAAAAACAACATCCCTGTCCACAACACCATCCCTGTCAAAAACAACATCCCTGTCCATAACACCATCCCTGTCAAAAACAACATCCCTGTCCAAAACACCATCCCTGTCAAAAACACCATCCCTGTCCACAACACCATCCCTGTCCAAAACACCATCCCTCTCCAAAACACCATCCCTCTCCAAAACACCATCCCTGTCCACAACACCATGCCTGTCAAAAACAACATCCCTGTCCACAACACCATCCCTGTCAATAACACCATCCCTGTCCACAACACCATTCCTGTCCACAACACCATCCCTGTCAAAAACAACATCCCTGTCAAAAACAACATCCCTGTCCACAACACCATCCCTGTCAAAAACACCATCCCTGTCCACAACACCATCCCTGTCAAAAACAACATCCCTGTCCAAAACACCATCCCTCTCCAAAACACCATCCCTGTCCACAACACCATCCCTGTCAATAACACCATCCCTGTCCACAACACCATCCCTGTCCACAACACCATTCCTGTCCACAACACCATCCCTGTCAAAAACAACATCCCTGTCAAAAACAACATCCCTGTCCACAACACCATCCCTGTCAAAAACAACATCCCTGTCCATAACACCATCCCTGTCAAAAACAACATCCCTGTCCACAACACCATCCATGTCAAAAACAACATCCCTGTCCACAACACCATCCCTGTCAAAAACAACATCCCTGTCCACAACACCATCCCTGTCAAAAACACCATCCCTGTCCACAACACCATCCCTGTCAAAAACAACATCCCTGTCCACAACACCATCCTTGTCCACATCACCATCCCTGTCCACAACACCATCCCTGTCCACAACACCATCCCTGTCCAAAACACCATCCTTGTCCAAAACACCATCCCTCTCCAAAACACCATCCCTGTCCACAACACCATCCCTGTCAAAAACACCGTCCCTGTCAAAAACAACATCCCTGTCCACAACACCATCCCTGTCCACATCACCATCCCTGTCCACAACACCATCCCTGTCCACAACACCATCCCTGTCAAAAACACCATCCCTGTCAAAAACAACATCCCTGTCCACAACACCATCCTTGTCCACATCACCATCCCTGTCCACAACACCATCCCTGTCAAAAACACCATCCCTGTCCACAACACCATCCCTGTCAAAACAACATCCCTGTCCACAACACCATCCCTGTCAAAAACACCATCCCTGTCCACAACACCATCCCTGTCCACAACACCATCCCTGTCAAAAACAACATCCTTGTCAAAAACATCATCCCTGTCCACAAACCATCCCTGTCCACATCACCATCCCTGTCCACAACACCATCCCTGTCAAAAACACCATCCCTGTCCACAACACCATCCATGTCCACAACACCATCCCTGTCAAAAACACCATCCCTGTCCAAAACACCATCCCTCTCCAAAACACCATCCCTGTCCACAACACCATGCCTGTCAAAAACAACATCCCTGTCCACAACACCATCCCTGTCAATAACACAATCCCTGTCCACAACACCATTCCTGTCCACAACACCATCCCTGTCAAAAACAACATCCCTGTCAAAAACAACATCCCTGTCCACAACACCATCCCTGTCAAAAACAACATCCCTGTCCATAACACCATCCCTGTCAAAAACAACATCCCTGTCCACAACACCATCCCTGTCAAAAACAACATCCCTGTCCACAACACCATCCCTGTCAAAAACACCATCCCTGTCCACAACACCATCCCTGTCAAAAACAACATCCCTGTCCAAAACACCATCCCTCTCCAAAACACCATCCCTGTCCACAACACCATCCCTGTCAATAACACCATCCCTGTCCACAACACCATCCCTGTCCACAACACCATTCCTGTCCACAACACCATCCCTGTCAAAAACAACATCCCTGTCAAAAACAACATCCCTGTCCACAACACCATCCCTGTCAAAAACAACATCCCTGTCCATAACACCATCCCTGTCAAAAACAACATCCCTGTCCACAACACCATCCCTGTCAAAAACAACATCCCTGTCCACAACACCATCCCTGTCAAAAACAACATCCCTGTCCACAACACCATCCCTGTCAAAAACACCATCCCTGTCCACAACACCATCCCTGTCAAAAACAACATCCCTGTCCACAACACAATCCCTGTCAAAAACAACATCCCTGTCCACAACACCATCCCTGTCAAAAACAACATCCCTGTCCACAACACCATCCCTGTCAAAAACAACATCCCTGTCCATAACACCATCCCTGTCAAAAACACCATCCCTGTCCACAACACCATCCCTGTCAAAAACACCATCCCTGTCCACAACACCATCCATGTCCACAACACCATCCCTGTCAAAAACAACATCCCTGTCCATAACACCATCCCTGTCAAAAACAACATCCCTGTCCACAACACCATCCCTGTCAAAAACACCATCCCTGTCCACAACACCATCCATGTCCACAACACCATCCCTGTAAAAAACACCATCCCTGTCCAAAACACCATCCCTGTCCATAACACCATCCCTGTCAAAAACAACATCCCTGTCCACAACACCATCCATGTCAAAAACAACATCCCTGTCCACAACACCATCCCTGTCAAAAACAACATCCCTGTCCACAACACCATCCCTGTCAAAAACACCATCCCTGTCCACAACACCATCCCTGTCAAAAACAACATCCCTGTCCACAACACAATCCCTGTCAAAAACAACATCCCTGTCCACAACACCATCCCTGTCAAAAACAACATCCCTGTCCACAACACCATCCCTGTCAAAAACAACATCCCTGTCCATAACACCATCCCTGTCAAAAACAACATCCCTGTCCACAACACCATCCCTGTCAAAAACAACATCCCTGTCCACAACACTATCCCTGTCAAAAACAACATCCCTGTCCACAACACCATCCCTGTCAAAAACACCATCCCTGTCCACAACACCATCCCTGTCAAAAACAACATCCCTGTCCACAACACAATCCCTGTCAAAAACAACATCCCTGTCCACAACACCATCCCTGTCAAAAACAACATCCCTGTCCACAACACCATCCCTGTCAAAAACAACATCCCTGTCCATAACACCATCCCTGTCAAAAACAACATCCCTGTCCACAACACCATCCCTGTCAAAAACAACATCCCTGTCCACAACACCATCCCTGTCAAAAACAACATTCCTGTCCACAACACCATAACAAAACCGAAACTTACTTGACTTCTATCTATGGGGCGTTAGTGGAGGATGGGAGAGGGGAGGAGGGAAAACCAAAGGCCCACACAAATGCATATAAACACACACGCAAGCAAGTAGGTAACAGCGCTCACTGTTTTCCCGACATCCTCATGTAACGGATGTGAAACGGCTAGCTTAGATAGCGGTGTGCGCTAAATAGCGTTTCAATCGGTTACGTCACTTGCTCTGAGACCTTGATGTAGTAGTTCCCCTTGCTCTGCAAAGGCCGCGGCTTTTGTGGAGCGATGGGTAACGATGCTTCGTGGGTGACTGTTGTTGATGTGTGCAGACAGTCACAGGTTCGCGCCCGGGTATGGGCGAGGGGACGGTTTAAAATTATACTGTTACATTGGTGCCGTGACCCGGATTACTGGTTGCTGCGGAAAAAGGAGGAAGGTCAAAAGGGGGGTGAGTGTAACGGATGTGAAACGGCTAGCTTAGTTAGCGGTGTGCGCTAAATAGCGTTTCAATCGGTTACGTCACTTGCTCTGAGACCTTGAAGTAGTAGTTCCCCGGCTTTTGTGGAGCGATGGGTAACGATGCTTCGTGGGTGACTGTTGTTGATGTGTGCAGAAGGTCCCTGGTTCGCGCCCGGGTATGGGCGAGGGAACGGTTTTAAATTATACTGTTACACTCAGACATGGATGGACATCGAACACCGACCTGTGGCACCGGTGACCTGCCTGGTATATCCATAGGTCAAATCCAGCAATAATTTAAGAATGCTTCATGCAAGTAGTGCCATGGGAGGGGGACAACAACAAAACAATGAATGTAGCTCCCTCAGATAACGCTATCTCTTAAAAAGGTACAATCTGGGATCTTAGACATGACATTGTCCTAGCCCCACCCGTCAGCTGTATACCAAAACGAATGGTGGCGCTACCGTTTTGCTGCGAAACAAATCCCAGATTGAAGCTTTTACGTGACAGTCAGGAGACGCTCACTAACTCAGCCTGCGAGAGTCACGTGGGATCAGCTCACGCCAGTCTGCACTCCACATCACAGTCAATCTGTTCACCACCCACCAACACGCACGCAGGGACACGCACGCATACGC
>NC_060187.1:60330761-60354610 GCF_021184085.1 Oncorhynchus gorbuscha
CCCAGCCAACAGAGCAACCTTCCCAACAACCCCAGTGTCTGGCAATATATGATGTATGACTGCATCCACGTGTGTGTGTGTGTGTGTGTGTGTGTGTGTGTGTGTGTGTGTGTGTGTGTGTGTGTGTGTGTGTGTGTGTGTGTGTGTGTGTGTGTGTGTGTGTGTGTGTGTGTGTGTGTGTGTGTGTGTGTGTGTGTGTGTGTGTGTGTGTGTGTGTATTGAAATTGGCTTGATCTATAATATGAGTGCAATCGAAACATGCAAGAGGTCAATAGTTGACCAGTTACATTCAAACCAAATTGTATTCGTCACATGCTTCGTAAACAACGGGTGTAGACTAACAGTGAACTGCCCTTCCCAATAACAAAGAGAGAGGAAAACAAGAGAAATAATAGAAAAACTATCATACGAAGAAGAAATACAAAATGAGTAACGACACCTTGGCTATATACACGGGGTACCAGTACCCAGTTGATGTGCAGGGGTACGAGGAAATTGAGGTAGATAATACACTGCGTATACACTAGGAACACCTTCAAAGTGGATTTCACAAGTGACATCCATAAGGGATCATAGCTTTTATCCGGATTCACCTGGTCAGTCTATGTCATGGAAAGAGATATAATGTTTTGCATACTCAATGTATGTACATATAGGTACGATAAAGTGACTAGGCAACAGGATAAGGTCTTCCTCTGACAATGCTTGGTATAGAGGTCCTGGACAACAGGGAGCTCGGCCCCAGTGATGTAATGGGCCATACACACTTCCCTGTAGCGCCTTATGGTCAGATGCCAAGCAGTTGCCATACCAAGTGGTGATGCAGCCAGTCAAGTTGCTCGCAATGGTGCAGCTGTAGAGCTTTTTGAGGATCTGAGGGCCCATGACAAATCTTTTCAGCATCCTGACGTTGTGCCTTCTTCGTGACTGTGTTGATGTGTGTGGACCATGATAATTCCTTAGTGATGTGGACACCGAGGAACTTGAAGCTCTCGACCCGCTCCACTACAGCCCCGTCGATGTGGACGGGGATGTGCTCGGCTCTCTGTTTCCTGTAGTCCACGATCAGCTCATTTGTCTTGCTGACGTTGATGGAGAGGTTGTTGTCCTGGCACCACACTGCCAGGTCACTGATCTCCTCCCTATAGGCTGCCTCATCGTCATCAGTGATCACGCCAACCACTGTCGTGACATCAGCAAACTTAGTGATGTGTTGGAGTCGTGTGCGGCCACGCAGTAGTGGGTGAACAGGAGAGTACAGGAGAGGACTAAGCATGCACCCCTGAGGGGCCCCTGTGTCAGCGTGGCGGATGTGTTGTTGCCTACCCTCACCACCTGGGGGTGGCCAGTCAGGAAGTCCAGGATCCAGTTACAGAGGGAGATGTTCAGTCCCATTGCCCTGAGCTTAGTGATGAGCTTGGAGCGCACTATGGTGTTGAACGCTGAGCTATAGTCAATGAACAGCATTCTCACGTAGGTGTTCATTTTTGTCCAGTGTGGAGTACAATGGAGATTGCGTCATCTGTGGATCTGTCAGGGTGGTATGCGACAGGTTACCTTGGCGTTATTGGGCACAGGGACTATGGTGACCTGCTTGAAACATGTAGGTATTACAGACTGGGTCAGGGAGAGGTTGAAGACACTTGCCAGCTGGTCAGCGCATACTCTGAGTACACATCCTGGTAATCCATCTGGTCCCACGGACTTGTGAATGTTAACCTGTCTTACTCATAGCAGATATGGAGTGCGAGATCACACAGTTGTCCAGAACAGCTGGTGCCGTCTTGCTTTGAAGCGTACATAGAAGGAATTTAGCTTGTCTGGTAGGCTCACGTCACTGGACAGCTCGCGGCTGGTGTTTCCTTTGTAATCCATGATAGTTTGCAAGCCTTGCCACAACCAACGAGCATCAGATCCGTAGTATTAGGATTCGATCTTAGTCTTGTATTGACGTTTAGACCGTTTGATGGCTCGTCGAAGGTTGTAGAGGGATTTCATATGTGTCCGGATTAGTGTCCCGTTCCTTTAAAGTGGCAGCTGTAGCCTTTAGCTCGGTGCAAATGTCGCCTGCAATCCATGGCTTCTGGTTGGGATATGTGGGGCGATACTGTGGGGAAGAGGTCATCGATGCACTTATTAATGAAGCCGGTGACTGGGAAACTCCTCAATTTTATTGGTTGAATCCTGGTACATATTCCAGTCTGTGCTAGCGAAATAGTTATGTTGCTTAGCATCCGCTTCATCGGACCACTTCCGTATTGAGATCATCACTGGTGCTTCCTGTTTGAGTTTTCGCTTGTACAGTGCCTTGCAAAAGTATTCATTCCCCTTGGCGTTTTTCCTATTTTGCTGCATTACTACTGACAGCTATTTCTACTACTACTGACAGCTATTTACATCTACGGTACCTGTAGTTAAATAATTACACATATATTCCTTATTTCCTCAAGTGCTGTATTTTCACCCACAGCGGCCAATCCACCATTAACTCGGATCTTAACTCCAACCGTTCTGATGTGCACAGATTCATCCATCTTTACTTTTGCAATAGATCCTTCCATTTGACTATTATGTCTTACGAGGGTCCTACGAGGGTACTTTACCCGAGTATCATGATATTCCCCACACCAGCCTTAACCTTACTCGAAGCTGCCGTTCGGTCTTGACGTTGCATAGAAAAAGCAGCGAGATGTACAGTATATTACCCGTGTCCTTGTTCAGCCAAGACACAGAGAAACATAGGACATTACAGGTCTTCAGGTCCCATTGACCTGAAGGATAGTCTTGAACGGAGCTCGTCCAGTTTGTTCTCTAGTGATTGTACGTTTGCCAATTAAAGCGGAGGGTAGAAGCGGTCTATTTAGTCATCGACGTAGTCTCATCAGGGAGTCCGCTCGTTTGCCTCTCTTGCTCTTCCTCTTTTGAGTCCTGGGGATTAGGGCCTGGTCCGGGATGGGCAGTACATCCACAGCTGCCGACTCGTTAAAGTGGACATTTTCATTCAAATCGCGGCTGGTGATCACTGTTCCGATGTCCATGAGCTGTTTTCGGTCATAGAAAAAGATGGCGTAAATATTATGCACAAAGGAGGTTGAGATCAGTGTAAAATAAACACACAAAATAGCAGCATTGGTCAGGAGAACGTGAGACGGCAGATATCCATCTCTGCAGGCCAGACCTCTGCACAGGATGGAAGGACTTGCATGTAGAGTGGCTGGCGTGACATAAATGATGTCAATAACAGTCCAGAGCGGCTGTTCTCTTGTCAGCTACACAGTGATTACCGTACAGGTAATGAGAGAGAGGCCGGTCCTCATTTGTCATGCTTTGTGGTGGGGGGCGGCCATGCAAGACCGATAGAGCCATCTCACTGTCTGAAGATACAATGCTCGAAGAGCTCCTGTGTGTGTGTGTGTGTGTGTGTGTGTGTGTGTGTGTGTGTGTGTGTGTGTGTGTGTGTGTGTGTGTGTGTGTGTGTGTGTGTGCGTGCGTGCGTGCGTGCGTGCGTGCGTGCGTGCGTGCGTGCGTGCGTGCGTGCGTGCGTGTGTCCAATTGACTATCACGACATATCAGGGTTATTGTTGCAACTCCGCCAGTGTTAGTTCAATGTACAACTGACTTTACATGCTACACATCACATCCATTCCACTATTTTTCATTGTCATGCAATTCTAAATCATAAAAGCACAACATCAACCAGAGGAAAGTTGATATAATGTTTGAATTTAGAATGTGAAGGTTGATAAGAGCGACTCTATTCCATTGTGATGGTGATTCTATTGATAAGAACAAAATAACATTTGAATATGATGACATCACAATCTAAAAGAGCTATGATGTGTTATAATGTTTGGATATTAGGCACCAATGTTGATTTGTAATTCAGTTTTGGTTGCATGCAACAACCCCAAGACTAGACTAGACTAGACTACATTTGCTTCTGCTATCCAAGATTATACATTTTTCTAAAATGAGTTTCAGTAGCCAGAGATTTCACCAGTCCGGACCAGTCTTTGCTTACTTGTGTTTGTTTCTCAACATTCCATGTTTAGTATGTATTTAGGTATGTGTAGAACTGGTTCTATGTTTGAATTTAGGCCTAGGTGACTGAATAGCATGGCTGGATGTATTTCACACATATTGAAACACATAGACATGCAGAGATTAAACCAGGGGTGGAATTTTCACTGGGGACGGGATGCCCCGACATTCTGTAATTTAATTTTATTAAAAAATATATAATTTCACTGTTATACAAAAAGCAGCGCCGGTGTGCTTTAGGACCATGCAGACGCCCCAGCAGGCTGTTTATCGGTTTTAGAGGGCTGGATTTAAGCAAAAGGACGGCCAGGCTGTGTCCCCCCCCCCCAACTTCTAAAACCAAAGTTCCGCACCTGGATTACACATCCGGATTAGTAGTTTAGAGATCGCTCTATACGTTAAAAAAATCAAGACAGAGATGCACCTCGTGCACCTGTTTTACAGACGTGATAGGCACCTCAAATACTCTCACACAGACATGCACATGTTTCCGCAAGGAAGACATTGGCTTCATAATTCGGGCCCGGAGTCGGAGTGTGTGAGACGCACAGAGGAGCTGAAAGAAACAGAGTTAAATGGGGGGGGGGGTCAATGAATGATGGGTTTCGTTGACTCATTAACTGTTAATGTTCCATGTTGATCCTCTGTCTCTTCATGTGACTTAAAGATGAGATAGTTAATATCCCTAAGATCGAGTCTTTCCCTGCGTACTGATCTTACCTCTTACTTTTTACCTCTCTGAAATGATTAGGGTAAGAATGGTAGGTTCGGAAAAACTAGTCCTAGATCTAGGCCCACTGTAGGCAACTGCTATCTGAAACCCATTTAAGATACGGTGAGCAGTATGAATGCGTGTTACTTGGGTCACGTACCGAGTGTTAAGGTCTAGACAGACATCTTCTCTTATCATCCTCTTTGTTGAATAAGAGACCTGTCAGAAGGAAATATGTTCCCATAATAAGATGTCAGTCAACCATCCACCTCCAAAACTAATGGAACTATCAGACACTGCCTCAGTGGGGACCGTCTCTGACAATGACGAGGCCCTCCTTCATTCTGCACTACACTGCGGTGTAATGGCAATCTAAGCACTGGTGTAACAAAGGGGACTTGAGGTCAAGAAGTTTAGCCAAGGAAGAGTTCTTGTGACGAGTGTGAATTAGGGATCCCCACAGAGTAGGGTATCTGTGGTCGTTTATTAGTTGAAAAATATTATCTCATAGGAACAGAAATAATCGTGAATGTATTAGATTACTTTTTATCCTCGGTAACAGAGGCAAAAGCTGATATCGTCTTTTCTGATTGGCTCCAATAACTTTTTTTTAAACGGTACACAGTGGTTGCTTCCTCATACTCCGTTGCTGGATAGTCCAATGTGAGATCAGCAGTTAACAAGAAAGGGGAAGCTGCAGTTTGACTGAGCGCTAGGAAAAAAAGCCATTCTGCTTTGCTAAGAGGAGATAAAACAGACATCTAAACTATTACTTTAAAAAATGCCTGAGGCTTAAGAAAAAAAAGATATATATTTATATTAGCCTGAAGCAAAGAATAGGACGGGAGCCGCAAGGTTATTCTAACACCGTTGAAACACCAATGTTTAGACGAGGGGTGTCAAACGTGCCCGTGTCCATTTTGCAGTCCAACGTGTGATTCCACATGGCTGCTGTCGACTTCATTGCCAATGCGCATCCCTCTTGACATTTCAAAAGATAAACCCTAAGGCAAGATGACTGCTTTAAACCATGGCCAACATCATCTAAATCTCAAAGAGACCAGTCTGGTACCGGCTTACTGGACATCCTCATGACCTGGTGTCTCAGTCAGCGGGTCAAAAAACAATCACATCGCAACTTCATTGAACTCTGAACAGTGTTGCAGTCTCCATTGGGTTTACTGTAAACTCAAAGTCAATCTTCCATTGGTGCCAAGCTGAATAACTCCATGTCCACACAAGGACATTGAGGCTCTATTGAGGCTCCAGTTACCAAGGACACAGAGAGAGGGAGAGGCAATCAGAGAAAATTGGCTTCTCTTTGTTGAAGATTTGGGGAAGTGCTTTCTATGGTAATGGATTCAAGGTTAGAGGAAATGGACGGCGTTCTCCTTGAAATTGGAGACGGACGACAAGCGACATCATCACCGACCACCAATCAGAGAGGCCATTCAATCTCATCGGGGTTGGGGATGAGACGGTCTGACAGTGACGTGTGAGAGCGGACTCAGATACTCCGATCCTGTGATGAATCCACGGCAATACAGTCGACCTCTTTCAGATGTGTACTCACACACAAGGGTTCTTCATAACCCAGCCGAGAGCGGCAGTCGTTAAGTGTCCTTTCAAACAACCTCCATCAATCCCTA
Source organism: Oncorhynchus gorbuscha (assembly GCF_021184085.1). NCBI lineage: Eukaryota > Metazoa > Chordata > Actinopteri > Salmoniformes > Salmonidae > Oncorhynchus > Oncorhynchus gorbuscha. The sequence continues at coordinate 60,337,164 of NC_060187.1, forward strand.
GATTAGACAAAGAGAGGTGTGACTGGAAGTCATGACGAGTGGAGGATTCAGACAGACAGGACGTGGGAAACCGTGATACATGACAGCCTGTGCCATGGAGAGATAATCGGTGGGTGTACATAATGGCAAACAACATGCCTGTTCATCGGCCACACAACACCCTGTTTCTCAATAGGCTGTGTCTAGAGCAGGCACCATGTCAACAGACTATAGTCCGATGCCTTTCTGTGAGACACAAAGGCCTGGTCCGTATTCATTATAGCACACCATAGCAAAAGGTTTTGCAAATCACAACAGAAGTAAGACTTTGTTATTGGACGAGTCCAGGTAGTCCCTCCCAGTTTCAGTCCGTTTTCTTGCCTAATGAATACTACCCTGGAGACTAGCAGAGGTAGGGGCTGTTTAACTGGCACTCAGTAGGGTAGGGAACAAGGACGCAGTGATGTCACCCAGGCATGTCTGTCACAGTGAGACCACAGGGACGGCTCTAAGCCCGCCCTGCTTGTCACTAGCCTGTCCCCAGCCCCTCAGTGGTGGTGATGGTGCCATCCATCCCCCCCTGCTCCCTCTGCCCAACACAATGGTCCTCATCCACAGCGTGCATCTGTGACCTCCAAGAATAACAAAGAGTGACACTGTTCTCTCCCAAATGAAAAGACTCCGTCCATGTCTGACTGTGAGTGCGTAACCCCCTCCATTCTACGTCCCAGAATCCTTTGCGCTAATAACTAGGTTGTAATTCACCCTATTGGGTGTCAGCTCTGCTTTGAGACTTTGAGGCCTCCACTATCGCTGTTTTACTTTTCTTGAGGGGTACGCTATCGTACCCCCAAGCTGGTCAAAAACAATGGCTGTCTTTGTTTTTCTCTGGGGTTCTTCATCTATGGGGCGCTGGGCAGGGAGGGGGGGGTTAGGATTCTGTCTAAGACTTGGACAAAACAAAAGGCAGACTTATTCATTCATACCCCATACCAGCCAGTAATGTCTTTATAGTGAAGCACAAAGAATGCGATAGTGCTTTACAGAAGACAGACTACGGCTCATGGTGCTATTACCTTCTCTTCTCTCTCAGAGCACAGATCACTAGAGACTCGTGTTTACTCTTTTCTCCCAAATATGATTTCAACCGCCCCCACCTCCTTCATCATCACCCCCTCGTCTCCCGCTCTCTATTTATCTCTCTTGGTGGGAGACACTTGTCTTATACCATTGCAGCGATTCCCATACTACAGCATCTCTCTTCCTGCTATGTGGATGCTTCTTTCTGAGATAGATATAGACTGTCGACTTTATTATGCATTTACACAGATAGTTAACGCATAATTTGCACTCCGGGTGGAAAGGGGAATGACCGAGAGCTCATACACACACACACATGCACGCACGCCGCATACACACACACACAAACCCATACATCATACTAACGATATACATTTGTATACAGGTACAAAGTCCTAACCTACACCCGGTACACCGCACACACTGACACACCTTATACACACACAGCCTTATGCGCTCACACAAAAACAAATGACTCAAGTGATTCCATTTGACAGACGCACGCAATTAAATTCACAATGAGATATGATCCTCTAAGAAAAACAAGGCCCCAGAAAAAAAACACAAGACAGACAGCCTGCATTATGAAAGATGAAACAATAAATCAGTGCTAATCATCAGACATCCTAATTACACTTGATCTGCGTCCCAACTGGCACCCTATTCCCTACCTGGTGCACTCGTTTCAACGAGAACCCTATGGGCCCTGGTCAACTGTCGCAAACTATGTCGGGAAGCGGGTGCCATTTGGGACACAGTCCTGGAAATGTAGCACTGCTGAGTACCTAGCCTGGCTAAGACCCATCCAGCCACAGAGACCAAGAGAATCAGCATTCGTTCCCTGCTCCTCCTACACAAGGCTTCTTCGCCTCGCCCGGCGTCCTCGCCTAGCGGAGCATGCCATCCCTGTGCGCCTCAACAAGCAAATAGGCCACCGGCCTACTGTGGTAATTGGGGAAAGAGATTGGTCAGATTGTGGGGAGGACACCCGGCTCAGGCGGCGCCACAATGTAATCAGATGGAGTCTCCATATTGTCCGATTTCTCCATTGTAGATTCATAGACAGTCGTTAGACTCGTCACTCGTGTCTACTTTCCACTAGCATGCCTGGTGTTTCTCTTCACTATAGCTTAAGGGGTGAGCTTACATACCTGAGGCACATTAAAAGACTCTGTATCCCCCTACGGTATCAGTCAAGCTTTCTGGGTATCTGGTGGAAATAGCATAACTGACATCTGGCTGAAAGACCACACCACTTATCGTGAGTGTTATGACCTGATGCGATTGCTGAACAATCCCATCACAAGTCGGAGAACATGGGCAGACTGTAGTAGCTAAATACTAGTAGGCTTATATGCACAGTCCAATGTGTTGCATGCTTTAGTTCCATTTAAAAGACATCATCACAGTTAGGTCATCCAAATCAGCACTGATGTTCGTAATTTGCATTGTAGATGCGCTCGAGCAAACTTGGATCTTTAGGAGTTACATCGAGCTATGTGATGGGGGGAAATTAGAGGCACCTAATATTTCTTCCAACTCTTACTACATAAGAACCAATTCACAGCTGTAGTAATTCATGAGCTGCACATAAATCTCCTGCTGAACTCAGTGTCCTCTGAGGATTCCAATATCCCCACAGCAACAGGAGCGGGTCTATATCCCGGCGTAGTAATCCATCGTGGTGTGCTACCTCATTAAAATAAATCCCGAGAATGAGAAACACAACATGCTCACCCCCCCCCCCCCAACAGCCAAATGTCATCCCAGCAATGTCAGCCCAAAAAAACTCCCAGTGGTCACCGCCACTCTCACTCCTGCATGCCCTGATTAATCCATTAGGAATTTGTCATTGTTGCTCTCTGTGGCATTTCCAGCTCGCAACCAGTCAGACACAGCGTGCCACTCTAGTGAAAAGAGTGCCTTTCTAGTGAAAATGGCTTGAGCCAATTTAGTCGACTGGTCGATTGTTTGGTCGATCGGTTGTTGGTCGACTGAGATTTCTTTAGTCGAGCAGTAGCAAAAAAATAAAAAATACATTTAAAAAATGTAAAAAATGAATGAATAAATGGCGTACGACACCTGTCTGATTTGCGTCTGTCTGAGTGGAATAATCCATTGTGGAGGCCGTGGGGATGGTACAGTCCATCACTCTAAGACATGGACTACTGAAATTGTATACGGTTAAGGACAATGGCACAACCCTAACACAATTAATATGATTTTATAGCAAATGCGCGTTTGATAATGGTAGCTGTCTGCGGTTCTGAAACCGCGTGTGTGCTGTGCATAATAGCAAAGTTAACCAGCAAATTGCTGTTTTTTTATTATTTATTTATTTATTTCACCTTTATTTAACCAGGTAGGCAAGTTGAGAACAAGTTCTCATTTACAATTGCGACCTGGCTAAGATAAAGCAAAGCAGTTCGACACATACAACGACAAAGAGTTACACATGGAGTAAAACAAACATACAGTCAATAATACAGTAGAAACAAGTCTATATACGATGTAAGCAAATGAGGTGAGATAAGGGAGGTAAAGGCAAAAAAGGGCCATGGTGGCAAAGTAAAATACAATATAGCAAGTAAAACACTGGAATGGTAGATTTGCAGTGGAAGAATGTGCAAAGTAGAAATAAAAATAATGGGGTGCAAAGGAGCAAAATAAATAAATAAATAAAATAAAATAAAATAAATACAGTAGGGAAAGTTGTTTGGGATAAATTATAGGTGGGCTATGTACAGGTGCAGTAATCTGTGAGCTGCTCTGACAGCTGGTTCTTAAAGCTAGTGAGGGAGGTAAGTGTTTCCAGTTTCAGAGATTTTTGTAGTTCGTTCCAGTCATCGGCAGCAGAGAACTGGAAGGAGAGGCAGCCAAAGAAAGAATTGGTTTGGGGGTGACCAGAGAGATATACCTGCTGGAGCGTGTGCAACAGGTGGGTGATGCTATGGTGACCAGCGAGCTGAGATAAGGGGGGACTTTACCTAGCAGGGTCTTGTAGATGACATGGGGCCAGTGGGTTTGGCGACGAGTATGAAGCGAGGGCCAGCCAACGAGAGCGTACAGGTCGCAATGGTAGGTAGTATATGGGGCTTTGGTGACAAAACTAATGGCACTGTAAAAGACTGCATCCAATTTGTTGAGTAGGGTATTGGAGGCTATTTTGTAAATGACATCGCCGAAGTAGAGGATTGGTAGGATGGTCAGTTTTACAAGGGTATGTTTGGCAGCATGAGTTAAGGATGCTTTGTTGCGAAATAGGAAGCGAATTCTAGATTTAACTTTGGATTGGAGATGTTTGATGTTGGTCTGGAAGGAGAGTTTACAGTCTAACCAGACACCTAGGTATTTGTAGTTGTCCACGTATTCTAAGTCAGAGCCGTCCAGATTAGTGATGCTGGACGGGCGGGCAGGTGCAGGCAGCGATGGGTTGAAGAGCATGCATTTAGTTTTACTTGTATTTAAGAGCAATTGGAGGCCAAGGAAGGAGAGTTTGCATGACATTGAAGCTTTCCTGGAGGGTTGTTAACACAGTGTCCAAAGAAGGGCCAGAAGTATACCGAATGGTGTCGTCTGCGTAGAGGTGGATCAGAGACTCACCAGCAGCAAGAGCGACATCGCTCTGCGATGTATACAGAGAAGAGAGTCAGTCCAAGAATTGAACACTGTGGCACCCCATAGAGACTGCCAGAGGTCCGGACAGCAGACCCTCTGATTTGACACACTGAACTCTATCAGAGAAGTAGTTGGTGAACCAGGCGAGGCAATCATTTGAGAAACCAAGGCTGTCGAGTCTGCCAATGAGGATGTGGTGATTGACAGAGTCGAAAGCCTTGGCCAGATCAATGAATACGGCTGCATAGTAATATTTCTTATCGATGGCGGTTAAGATATTGTTGTGGCTGAGGTGCATCCATGATCAGCTCTGAAACCAGATTGCATAGCAGAGAGGGTATGGTGAGATTCGAAATTGTCAGTAATCTGTTTGTTGACTTGGCTTTCGAAGACCTTAGAAAGGCAGGGTAGGATAGATATAGGTCTGTAGCAGTTTGGGTCAAGAGTGTTCCCCCCTTTGAAGAGGGGGATGACTGCAGCTGCTTTCCAATCTTTGGGAATCTCAGACGACACGAAAGAGAGGTTGAACAGGCTAGTAATAGGGGTGGCAACAATTTTGGCAGATAATTTTAGAAAGAAAGGGTCCAGATTGTCTAGCACGGCTGATTTGTAGGGGACCAGATTTTGCAGCTCTTTCAGAACATCAGCTGACTGGATTTGGGAGAAGGAGAAATGGGGAAGGCTTGGACAAGTTGCTGTGGGGGATGCAGTGCTGTTGACCAGGGTAGGGGTAGCCAGGTGGAAAGCATGGCCAGCCGCAGATTGAAATTCTCAATTATAGTGGATTTATCAGTGGTGACAGTGTTTCCTATCTTCAGTGCAGTGGGCAGCTGGGAGGAGGTGTTCTTATTCTCCATGGACTTTACAGTGTCCCAGAACTTTTTTGAGTTAGTGTTGCAGGAAGCAAATTTCTGCTTGAAAAAGCTGGCCTTGGCTTTTCTAACTGCCTGTGTGTAATGGTTTCTAACTTCCCTGAAAAACTGCATATCACGGGGCTGTTCGATGCTAATGTAGAACGCCATAGGATGTTTTTGTGTTGGTTAAGGGCAGTCGGGTCTGGGGAGAACCAAGGGCTATATCTGTTCCTGGTTCTAAATTTCTTGAATGGGGCATGCTTATTTAAGATAAAAAAAATAACCAGGCATCCTCTACTGACGGGATGAGATCAATATCCTTCCAGGATACCCCGGCCAGGTTGATTAGAAAGGCCTGCTCGCTGAAGTGTTTCAGGGAGCGTTTGACAGTGATGAGTGGAGGTCGTTTGACCACTGACCCATTACGGATGAAGGCAATGAGGCAGTGATCGCTGAGATCTTGGTTGAAGACAGCAGAGGTGTATTTAGAGGTTAGGATGATATCTATGAGGGTGCCCGTGTTTACGGCTTTGGGGAGGTACCTGGTAGGTTCATTGATGATTTGTGTGAGATTGAGGACATCAAGCTTAGATTGTAGGATGGCTGGGGTGTTAAATATGTTCCAGTTTAGGTCACCTAGCACCACGAGCTCTGAAGATAGATGGAGGGCAATCAGTTCACATATGGTGTCCAGAGCACAGCTGGGGCAGAGGGTGGTCTATAGCAGGCGGCAACGATGAGAGACTTGTTTTTAGAGAGGTGGGTTTTTAAAAGTAGAAGTTCAAATTGTTTGGGTACAGACCTGGATAGTAGGACAGAACTCTACAGCCTATCTTTGCAGTAGATTACAACACCGCCCCCTTTGGCAGTTTTATCTTGTCTGAAAATGTTTTAGTTTGGGATGACAATTTCAGAATTTTTGGTGGTCTTCCTAAACCAGGATTCAGACACAGCTAGAATGTCCGGGTTGGCAGAGTGTGCTAAAGCAGTGAATAAAACAAACTTAGGGAGGAGGCTTCTGATGTTAACATGCATGAAACCAAGGCTATTACGGTTACAGAAGTCATCAAAAGAGAGTGCCTGGGGAATAGGAGTGGAGCTAGGCACTGCAGGGCCTGGATTCACCTCTACATCACCAGAGGAAAAGAGGAGGAGTAGGATAAGGGTCTGGCTAAAAACAATGAGAATTGGTCGTCTAGAACGTCTGGAACAGAGAGTAAAATGAGGTTTCTGCAGGGTGATAAAATAGCATCAATGTATAATGTACAGACAAAGGTATGGAAGGATGTGAATACAGTGGAGGTAAATCTAGGTATTGAGTGATAATGAGAGAGATATTGTCTCTAGAAACATCATTGAAACCAGGAGATGTCATCGCATGTGTGGGTGGTGGAACTAATAGGTTAGATAAGGTATAGTGAGCAAGACTAGAGGCTCTACAGTGAAATAAGCCAATAAACACTAACCAGAACAGCAATGGACAAGGCATATTGACATTAAGGAGAGGCATGCTTAGTTGAGTGATCAAAAGGGTCCAGTGAGTAGTGAGGTTGGTTGGGATCACGGCAAGTCAGACAGCTAGCCGGGCCATCGGTAGCAAGCTAGCATAGGATGGAAGTCTGTTTTTAGCCACATTGTGCGTTTCCGTCGGTAGGATTAGTGGAGTTCCGTGTGGTAGAGGGTATCAATCCAATTCGCAAAAAACAAAAATAGATATAGTTATAGAGGCCCAAGAGGAAAGAAAATTGTCCAATAGGTCTATTCAGATAGCAGCCGATAAGACAGCTAACGATTAGCGGACCGCAGATGGGCGTTCAGGTAACATCGCAACGGAGGAGCCAGCTGGATTACTCCCTCGGGTAGATAACGTCGGTAGTCCAGTTGTGAAGGCCCGGTGGGGCTCCGCGTTGGCAGTAAAACAGGTCCGGATAGGTGATTGTAGCCCAGGAGTGACTGATGGAACTCTTCAGCTGGCTAGCTCCGGAATAATTGATGTTTGCTCCGGAATCGACATAAGCCGATAGTCACACGGATAGCAGCTAGCTAGCTGCAAGATCCAGGTATAAATGTCCAGAGCTTGCGGTTGAAATCCGGGGACATGGAGAGAAAAATAGTTCCGGTATGTTCCGGTCCGAGCCGCGCCGTACAAAAATGGCGATAGATTTTCGAGCTAAAGGATAGCTGATGACCACAAACCGTGGTTAGCTGAATACTAACGATTAGCCAGTAAAGAAGCTAACTAGCTTCTTGCTAGCTTCTGGTTAGTTTCTGGTTAGCTTCAGGCTAGCTTCTGGCTAGCTTCTGGCTCGCTTCTGGTTAGCTTCTATAGAGGATTACAGATTTGAAGATGAGTTTGTGGAAAATAAAAAAATATATATAAAAAGGTATGCAAAGAAAGTTGTAAATATATATATATATATATATATATATATATATATATATATATATACGGGACACAACAAGACGAGGACAAAAGACGTCTGACTGCTATGCCATCTTGGTTAGTTATATAGTGGGGAGAGCAATGTTAAGAGCAATGTTAAGAGCAATGTGGCGGAGGCAGCAGAGGAGTTAGGAGATGAGAAAACAGCCCTTGCAATAATTGCCTAAGAAAAGTGAGGAAACACCAACTTAATAAGGTCTGTAATCAATAGCCGAACTGTTAAATGTGCCTGTCTTTATAAATCATCCATATACTGTATATATATATATATATATATATATATATACTGTATATATATACAAAAATAAGACAGATCCTGCTTCTGTTGCAGAAGTGAGTGTTTGAGTGTTTGTTTAATAGCCTACCGATTCTGTGAGCACCAAGCCTCAGAAAACCACAACATGTCGGATAAAAATGTTCAAAAATGTGGCAGTTTGTATCCGTTGCAGTGCTGTAATAAAGGCTTTACACAACAGCCTCTTTGTTATTACTTATTAGTGTAGTTTACACTGTTCATAATAACAACCTTTTGTTGTTATTATAACTCCTTTTTCTTGATCTCCTTCTTATTGTATTTTTACTATTAGTGTCATTATGATCATCATTATAATAATAGGTAATGTAATTATCAGTAGTGTGCTTAGTATAGCAGCCTTGTATAACCACTATCGAGCTCAAGGCCAAAGAGCGCATCCTGTTTAGTCTTAATACCAGGTGGCGCAGCGGTCTAAGGCACTGCATCTAAGTGCTAGAGGCGCCACTACAGACCCTGGTTCGATACCGGGCTGTATCACAACCGGCCGTGATCGGGAGTCCCACAGGGCGGTGCACAATTGGCCCAGCGTCATCCGGGTTAGGGTAGGGTTTGGCCCGAGGTTGACCATCATTGTAAAATAAGAATTTGTTCTTAACTGACTTGCCTAGTTAAATAAAGATTAAATAAAATAAATACAGTAACTTACTTAGGCCGGTATTTCAATACTTACATAGACTACTGTAAAAATGAAAAACTAAACAATACTTACATAGGCTACTGTAAAAACTAAACAAACGTTACAGCAGACTCTCTGGTACGCCTATAATTAATTTAGAGTTGTTTACATTGTGTGCAGCAGACTGCACATAATATGCAGTCTCCAGTCAAATTTGATCCACACATCTGATTTCCCCTTTACCTCCTCGGCAACCAGTTTAAAATTAATTTTGTCACCTCCTCTGCATTGATTTTGCTGTCACGTGTGTTATGGTGTTCGGAGTTTGTTAGAACTAATTTATTCATGAGATTATGATATGCTATAGGTCAGACACTATTAGTCACATGCAGTCGACACATTCATGTGTCACGTAAAGAGAGCAACGGTTAAGGGAATAGGGAATGTTTTTCATAAACAAATGAGGGATTTAGGTAAACAGAACTTTTCACTCAGAAATGGCTGTAATTATGTTCCAGCAAAACGGACAGTGCGATGAACCCTGTTGATATTCTGTGGTGGTCGCTGCAGCAGGGAGGAGAGAGGGAGAACGGGTGCTAGACACACAAGTCACTCGCCGTCATTTGTTTTACACAGCGCAGCAAGTCTGAGCTCGGCCCGGCACAATCAAATCAATTGCAGTCAGACTCCCTCTAGTCATTTATGTGTCTTAATTATTTAATCAAACAGTTCCCTTAAAGCATCAGACAAGCATCAGACAAGCTCAGTGCATATTAGTTGAATTGATTAAAACACATAGGATGTGTCCATACACGGAAAAATACACGACCAAATAATATTTCGACCAATCGATCGGTTGAAAGAACGGATGACTCTCGGTCGACCAAGATTTCTTTTTGTCAGGGACAGTCCAAAATGTAATAGATGTGCCTGCTAGCCCTGTTAGCGTCCCACCTTGAACTATGCTAACAGAGTTAGCGCTGTCCTCAATACAGCCTTAATCTAGCTATACCTCCTTCCCTAACAGGCTAGCCTGTTAGCTTACCACCCTGAAGTTAGACTAACTCTGAATGTGTCCCATCCTCAATACAGTCCAAACCTTTACTCCACACACAGAGATGCATACAAAGCTCTCCCTCTGCCTCCATTTGGCAAATCTGACCATAACTCTATCCGGATGACTGTGTGATCACGCTCTCCAAAGCCGAAGTGAGTAAAACCTTTAAAGAGGTTAACATTCAGATGGATTACCAGGATGTGTACTCAAGAGCATGCCATGACCAGCTGGCAAGTGTCTTCACTGACATTTTCAAACTCTCTCTGACCCCGTCTGTAATACCTACACGTTTCAAGCAGACCACCATCGTCCCTTTCTAAATCTCCGTAGCACTCCCATCTGTAGCCATGAAGTGCTTTGAAAGGCTGTTCATGGCTCACATCAACACCATCATCCCAGACATCCTGGACCCACTCCAATTCGCATACCGCCCCAAAACATCCACAAATGATGCAATCTCTATTCTACTCCACTCTGCCCTTTCCCACCTGGACAAAAGGAACACCTACGTGAGAATGCTGTTCATTGACTACAGCTCAGCATTCAACACCATAGATTTCCAAAGATGGTGGCCAGCAGAGATGTGGGATGGGATGAGGGAAACTAAGGGTTGGAATGTGGAACTGGAGATGAGTGGGAGTGAAGTTGCTGAGTGAGGGGTAAAAGTATGGTTTGCCCGAGGCTGCCACGCAAGCACTCACACGAACACAAGCACACGTAAAGAGTGCTACACATACAGCTGGGCTCGTTTTTTTTGTTTTACATTGTTGTTTTGTTGTTGTTTTCCTTTGTTCTTGTCTGTTTTTCATTGGAACATCAGCAGGGTAGTTGTTTGGTTGGGTTGGATAGGGTTGGTGGCTTGGAGGGGGTGGAGATGGATGGGGGTGGAGATGGAGGGGTGGAGATGGAGGGGTGGAGATGGAGGGGGTGGAGATGGAGGGGGTGGAGATGGAGGGGGTGGAGATGGAGGGGGTGGAGATGGAGGGGGTGGAGATGGAGGGGGTGGAGATGGAGGGGTGGAGGTGGAGGGGGTGGAGATGGAGGGGTGGAGATGGAGGGGGTGGAGATGGAGGGGGGGTGGAGATGGAGGGGGGTGGAGATGGAGGGGGGGGGGAGATGGAGGGGTGGAGATGGGGGGGGGGTGGAGATGGAGGGGGGTGGAGATGGAGGGGTGGAGATGGAGGGGTGGAGAAGGAGGGGGTGGAGATGGAGGGGGTGGAGATGGAGGGGGGTGGAGATGGAGGGGGGTGGAGATGGAGGGGTGGAGATGGAGGGGGGTGGAGATGGAGGGGGTGGAGATGGAGGGGGTGGAGATGGAGGGGGTGGAGATGGAGGGGGGTGGAGATGGAGGGGGGGTGGAGATGGAGGGGGTGGAGATGGAGGGGGGTGGAGATGGAGGGGGTGGAGATGGAGGGGGGGTGGAGATGGAGGGGTGGAGATGGAGGGGTGGAGATGGAGGGGGGTGGAGATGGAGGGGGTGGAGATGGAGGGGTGGAGATGGAGGGGTGGAGATGGAGGGGTGGAGATGGAGGGGGTGGTGGAGATGGAGGGGGTGGAGATGGAGGGGGGTGGAGATGGAGGGGGTGGAGATGGAGGGGGGTGGAGATGGAGGGGTGGAGATGGAGGGGTGGAGATGGAGGGGTGGAGATGGGGGGGGTGGAAGGAGGGGTTTTCAGGGGTGACTGTAGAGGTTCTTGGATGGTTGGGGGTGGCAGGTAGCCTGGCAGTTGGGAGCATTGGGACAGTGGCGGGGATGTCGCAGGTTCGGGTCCCTGAGTCGACTGGGTGGGAGATCTGTCGATGCACCCCTGAGCAGGACACTTGACCCTGATTGCTCCTGTGGGTCGTTCTGGATAGGATCGATCATAGTCCAAACACACCAACACAGTCATGAAGTCCTCAGGAGGCTGAAAAGATTTGGCATGGGTCCTCAGATCCTTAAAAAGGTCTACAACTGAGAGCATCTTGACTGGCTGCATCACCGCTTGGTATGGCAAATGATTGGCCACTGACCACAAGGCGCTACAGAGGGTAGTGCATACGGCCCAGTACATCACTGGGGCTGAGATCCCTGCCATCCAGGACTTCTATAGCAGACGGTGTCAAAGGAAAGCCCTAAAAATTCTCAAAGACTCCAGCCACCAAAGTCATAGACTGTTCCCTCTGCTACCTTACAGCAAGCGAACAGCTTCTACTCCCCATGCCATGAGACTGCTAATCAAATGGCTACTGGACTATTTGCATTGACCCCCTTTTATTTGCACTTGCTCCATGCACACTGACTGGATTATACCCACTCACATATATTACACTGACACACCAACACACACACACACATACACACACTACATACGCTCACACACAAAAACACACACACACACACACACAGACACACTTTCACAGTCTTCACATACGCTGCTGCTACTCTGTTAATTATCCATCCTGATTGCCTAGTCACTTTTACCCCTACCTGCATGTACATAATACCTCAATTACTGTACCTCAACTACCTCGTTCCCCTGCACATTGACTCGGTACCGGTAGTCGCTGTTTATAGCCTCGTTGTTGTTATTTTATTGTGTTACTAGTGCGATTTTTTTCTTAATTTTTCTTACTTTTTAACTGCATTTTGGGGAAATTGCTCGTAATTCAGCATTTCACGGTAAAGTCAACAGATTGTATTCGGAGCATGTGACAAATAACATTTGATTTCATTTGATTTAGTCTAGTTTGACTGTATCTCCTTCCCTCAGGCTTACAATTAGAATTGTGTTCTCTAAAGGTAGGCTAGCCCTGTCAGTGTCCCACCTTCAACCTAGGTTAACTCTGTTTCAGAGCCTCATTCTCAACCTATGCAAGCTATAGGCTTCCCTACTGTAGCTATCGCCTTCCCTCAGGCTATAGGCCCGTCTTGTTGTTAGAGTCCTGCTCTCTATAGCTAGGCTAGCCCTGTTAGCATCCCTCCTTAGTTCCAGTGGGAAGCTGAGCTCAACGCAGGGATCAGAGGGATTAGCTCAGCCCCGAGACAGCTGTCCCACACACGTCCAGCTCCCCTGGGTGAATGGCCTGCAGGCCATATCTGCTCCCATGCCAGCCTCCGGGGAATCATGACATGAGTAACATTATCTTTCTGAGGGTTTTACTTCTGCCACAGCATTGGTGGCACAGTCAGCTAGAATGACACTCAGAGGGTCTAATGTTTACAGCGATGTAGGAGGAGAATATGGTGTAAAATGCTACCAATAGATACCCCAAAATATCAAGATGTTCCTCTGTAGTAGGATTTTGCTGTGTTTGTTGTTTCGGCTGTGAGAGCAAAATTGCAAAATGTTATGTTATGATACTTTTATCGCAACAAATGGTTGTTTTATGCAACAGAATAGAGGGTTCTGATATAACTCTATTGTGTCTGTGCGAACTGAAAGTGGGCCTCTGGGAGATAACACTGACAGGAGATGTACGACGTCTTTGGGGATACCGCATTCTAGAGCAGGAGATACACTGACACTGTTCTATATGGTACCAGGGAGAGATGACTCAAGGGCCACACACTGGTATTTTTCATACAAATCTTAACCTTGTGATTCATTCCATACATCTGTTGTTTGTCATGAATGTCCAGGAGTATGGACTTTGCTATAAAGTGCTGTGGCTCATATCGTCTCATTGAGTTCTCGGTGATCACCTCCAGGGGTGATGACCGACCAGCTCCATTACTGCAGTAATTAAACAATAAAGTTTGATTGGTTTGACAAAATTGAAAAGTCTCTCCTTTTGATGACAATAATTCCACCACACAGCACATCCAAAACCTTTCACACAGAAGTAGACCTACATGTTACAACGGCACCGAACACAAACGTTCCACACCACACGCAACACACAAACATTCTCTCTAGCCTGCAGGCAAATAAAATGCAATTTGGCGGCCCAGTGCAGGACCGAGGCAGGGGACTGGGATGGGGGCATGTCTGCCTGTGGTTGGACACCACAGGGGCTGTTCATCATGATCAAAAGGTACTGATGGAGTTAGGTAACCAGGGTAATATGTCTACCACCCCACCCCCCACCACCTCCAGTGTAAATAACCGGTGTGTCAGCAGCTGACCCGCACGAAAATTGCCTTATTGATCCCAAGGCGCTTTTCCTGCTTGTTGTTTGTTCCTCCTCAGGTCTTGCTAGAGCTACACATTTGAACACTCCGAGGTCCAATATGAAGGAGAGTAAACGTGGGGCAAAATAGATGGGAGATGTGCTTGAAGAGATGAAGAGTTTAAAGACATTGGGGATGGAAAGGTTAGACGTCAGACAGACCTGCTTTATCTATTGGACAAAGACTAAAACAAATAAACACACACATACCCGCAGGCAGACACACATATGGACACACACACATGCATGTACAGACACACACACACACACACACACTGTATTTAGCTGCAATCTGAAGGGGGCCCCCGGGGGAGACTGTGTCTCAGACACAAGAGGCAGAGCGAGGCAGAGAGAATAAGGGCTGTCAACCTCCCAGCATGCTCAGCCCCAGAGTATGACTCCTACTACCTCTGAAGGGGTGCGGCATCAAACAGACACACGCCTCCCGCTGGTTGCATTTGTTTGCCCTCCCCCCATGTGCTTAAGAATGCATCACTTGATCTGGCAATCAGAATACCAAGACTCTTGTGTACACTCTATCTGACAGCTCTACTGTAAGAGGGAAGAAAAAAAAGCTCGGCTGCACTGAAATACACCCTTTCAATAAACCCCCAAACGTTCCCCTTTTTAGCTCTAAATGTTTCGGGAAAGTCAGAATGGTGTACATTTCATGCCTTTCAACTCGCGGCAAAGGTGCTCATTGGAATGTCGGGGATAATGGACCTGGACCTTTTGTGTGTTTCGCAGCTCTCCGAGGGTACAGAGCAAGAGCGTTGAGTTCAACTACAGTACCATGGAGGAGGTTGGAAGACAGTGAGGGGAGGAGGAGAAGGGCGCTTCGTACTGGAGGATTGTGGCAAATGGGAGGGAGGAAGTGATGGGATAGCATAGCGAGAGAGCATCTGCAGGGAAAGAGCAGTGACCTCGCCCCTGGCAAAGGAAACACGAATGCGAGCTGAGCAGGGCCACATGAGTCATAAATCTCGATTGTTTTCCTTCCCAGCGTCGAGAGGCATCCAATACAAGAGCCTGGTTGCCTCGGTTGCATTTTCCAGGGGCCAAGAGGGCCAAGAGGGCCAATCGGGAGCCCTCCCTAGGAGGCGTCAATAACAAGGCAGTCGGGTCAGGCCACAGGTTGCCAGGATGTTGTGGCTCTGGTTCCTGTGGCTCTTATATGTTTGCATGGCTGGGCGCCATATGAACTTTCACCCTGAAGCACATGAGCTGGGGCCTGCAGATGGATGACAGTGAGAAACCACAGGCCACAGGGCTGAGGCCTGCTACTGATAACCTCTCTGCTCTATGGAGAGACAGCTGAGACGGCTTCCTGTTTCCTGTTTGAGACACATGAAATAGAGAGTGACCACTCATCAAAACAGACAACCCTGAGAAACAAGGGTTGGCTCGCTTTTGAAAAAAAATCCCTCCTTCCAGCAATTTGCTGAAGAGTAGCTAAGACTCTTATCTGTCACACAGGGCTAGTTTGAGTCTTCATAGCCTAGCCCAGCTCATTGATGTCTCTATAGCTTATGGAAATTAGCCAGCGACACCTATTGAAAATGACAGTAGGAGATGAGATCTGAGGGAGGACACAGCGGGATGTAAATCCGCTCTCGCCACACTACTAATTACACATCTTCCACAGCAGTGCCTGGAGGTGAGGCGAAGGGAGAGAAAGACTGTTCCCCCTTAATCAGGAGCCATGCACTGCTAATGTGTTCCAAAACTTTGGGATGAGGTGTGTGGAGTGTGGGGTGGTGGGGGAGAGCGTATGTATGTGTGTGTGTGTGTGTGTGTGTGCGTGCGTGCGTGTGTGTGTGTGTGTGGTAGGCCTATATAAAATGTGCATGTGTGTGCTTGCTTGCCCATGAGTACTTTTATATGTATGTACTATGTAGTATAGGTATATAAACTGAGTGTGGTGCACAATAATTCACCCTGCAATCACATGAGAGTTGAGAGCCACTCACCCCATTAAAGATGATTCAAAAGGCTGCCTGTTCTGGCTGTTTAGAGTGTTTACTGTAGAAGAACCCCCCTGTTTATGCTAATGCATGTCAGTAGACTGCAGTTACCCTGAGGGGATGGAGCATTAAGCACCGTGTTCAAATGTTAAGTGGAATAAGAAGGGCTGATTCTGCTGCATCCTCGAACCGGAGGGGGAGTCAGGGGAAGGGTGTGAGGGAGGGAAGGGTGAGAGAGAAGGGTGTGAGGGAGGGAAGGGTGAGAGAGAAGGGTGTGAGGGAGGGAAGGGTGAGAGAGAAGGGTGTGAGGGAGGGAAGGGTGAGAGAGAAGGGTGTGAGGGACGGAAGGGTGAGAGAGAAGGGGTTGAGGGAGAGAAGGGGGGTGAAGGTTAGGGGACAGACTGGCACAGCGAGGGTTTAAGACACTCTAGGGACACGCTGGGAATTCAATGACGGTGGGAAACAGGGAACGGTTTCATCGCAACACAGTCATGTTCATGGACATAATGGTGCCAGCTGGAACTTAGAGACAGCACACGAGAAATATGGGTCTGATGAACTCTTGTCAAACCCTTCTGAGTTGCCACCGTGCCATTGGCTGCTAGGCGCTGGTGCGTGACCCTTATAGGACGAGCCCCCCCCCCTCCCCCATGGTAACAGGGCTCTACAACAGCCGATCCACCCACTAGACCCTCCTGCCTCTCTACTAATGAAGACTCTCCAATTCTCTCCATTTCAAACCATCTCTATAGGGAACAACCACTACTGTGTCAATAACCATTCATCAAGGCCAAAGGCAAAGTCCATAGACTACTATTGTGTTAGGACAAGGGCACAATCCTCAAGAGCAAAGTCCCTGAAAAAGTATCAGGGCCTCAAATGCCCTTGGTCTTGAACTTTACAAGACCTTCCAGAGACAAAAAGTGAGTTATGAAACAAACAGTTACAAGGATGGTAAATACAGATGGATTGGGCCCTGAGGCGTACACCAGACTAGGCTATCCTGTCCTGTAGATATGAAACATCAAAACAGCCTGCCATCATTATGCCATCAGAGGCCATGAGAATAATCATAGCCTGTGTCATCATCATCAGTGGGAATTGACTTGGTCGAAAGATGCACTTATGAGAGAGTGCACTGCATTATCGCAACGATTACAGTCAGTCCCTCTAGGCGTGTGTGTGTGTGTGTGTGTGTGTGTGTGTGTGTGTGTGTGTGTGTGTGTGTGTGTGTGTGTGTGTGTGTGTGTGTGTGTGTGTGTGTGTGTGTGTGTGTGTGTGTGTGTGTGTGTGTGTGTGTGTGTGTGTGTGTGTGTGTGTGCGTGCGTGCGTGTGTGTGTAAGAAGAGAGAATCTCATGACACGTCAG